>NC_092718.1:229296831-229581831 GCF_047496885.1 Scyliorhinus torazame
CCTGAACCCATCACCCCACCGCCACCTCAAACCCCCGCTCCAACTCAACTTCCTGAACCCATCACCCCACCGCCACCTCAAACCCCCGCTCAACTCAACTTCCTGAACCCATCACCCCACCGCCACCTCAAACCCCCGCTCAACTCAACTTCCTGAACCCATCACCCCACCGCCACCTCAAACCCCCGCTCCAACTCAACTTCCTGAACCCATCACCCCACCGCCACCTCAAACCCCCGCTCAACTCAACTTCCTGAACCCATCACCCCACCGCCACCTCAAACACCCGCTCAACTCAACTTCCTGAACCCATCACCCCACCGCCACCTCACCCCCCCGCTCAACTCAACTTCCTGAACCCATCACCCCACCGCCACCTCAAACCCCCGCTCAACTCAACTTCCTGAACCCAATCCCAATATTTAATTTCACTTCTTTCGCCATCACTGGTCCACAATAGCTGGAAAACAGGAGTAGACCCCACCTCACCGTCCCTTTTGGGTTTGTCCAGCCCTGTATTCTGAGCTCTCTGGTAGGTGGGGATAGAGGGCGAGGGGAGGAGAGAGACAGTGGAGAGAGACATGGAGGAATAGCAGTGGGAGAGAAACGAGGGTGAGAGAATGGGCAGTGAGAGGGGAGAAATCAGTTTTAATATGTTTGAAGTTGTAGAAATTCAGAAAGAGGAGAACAAACGTTGTGATTGTTTTTGGTGCCAGAATGCTTGAGGTAAGTAACTTTGCTAATTGCAAATGCTTGAGTGGCATGTTGATGACAATGATTTTAGTTTGGCTACCTGCAATGTTAAATTATTGCCTTTGAGTGTAATTGGTGCCAAATAGAGCGACCGAGTTTTTACAGCACAGAAAGAGGCCCTAGGACTGGCCATCAAAAACCCATCTACTCTCATCCCATTGTCCAGCACTCGGCCCGTAACCTTGTGTGCTATGGCATTTCAAATGCTCATCTAAATACTTTTAAACACTGTGAGGGTTCCCACTTCTACCATCCTTTCAAGCAGTGAGTTACATCCCCTCAAAACGTTCTGCCCCCTACCTTAAATCCTTGGCCCCCTCCGTTAAGAGATAACATTCCTTCCTATCCACCCTATCTATGCTCACAATTTTATGCACCTCAATCAGGTCTCCCTTCAGTCTTCTCTGCTCCAAGGAAAACAACCTGAGCCTATTTAGTCTCTCTGAAACGCTCCAGCCAAAGCATCATCTTGGTGAATCTCCTCTGCATGCTGTCCAGTGCAATCACTTCCTTCCTGTAGTGTGGTGACCAGAACTGCACACAGTACTCCAGCTGTGGCCTAACCAGTATTTCATAGAGCTCCAGCATAACCTCCCTGCTCTTATATTCTATGCCTTGGCTAATAAAGACTAGTATCCATATGTCTTAACCACCTAACCTACCCATCCTGCTGTCTTCAGGCATCTATAGACATGCACACCAAGTACCCTCTGATCTCTGTAGTTCCTTCGAGTCCTACCATTCATTGTATAGTCCCTTGCCTTCTTAGGCCTTCCAAAGTGCATTATCTCACACTTTTCAGGGTTGAATTCGCCACTGTTCTGCCCATCTGTCCAGCCCGTCTATATCGTTCTGTAGTGTAAGGCTTTCCTCCTCACTATTCACCACTGCACCAATTTTTATGCGATCAGCGAACTTACTGATCATGCTTTCTACATTCACATTCTCATCATTAATGTACACTACAAACAGCAAGGGGCTCATTGTAGATCCCTGAAGAATACCACTGGACACAGACTTCCAGACACAAAAACAACCTTTCCTGTACTGATCCCTTGGCTCCTGCAGAAAGGTCGGGCAGACGAATGTATGAATTTGGACAGGAGTAGACAATCGGATCGCTCGAGCCTGCTCCATCATTTGATAAGATTTTGATGATCTGATTGTGTCCTCGACCTGCCTGTCTACCAGCCTTAAAAATATTGACTGGCTCCAGCCTCTGCAACTCTCTGGGAAGTGAATTCCACAGCTTAACTACCATCTCAGAGACAAAAAATCTTGAAATCTCTGTGTTCAATGGGAAACCCAAGGGCGGGATTCTCTGTCGGCCAAGGTCGGAATTGCGAAACGCGATTGGGCAGAGAATCGGTTTTGATGCAGAAATCGTGGTGAACCCGGCGTCCGCCACAAATCGCAATTCTCCATCGCCTCGACAGCGGCGTCAATACATTCCACTCCACACGCACAGTAAACACCGTTTGCATATCATTAGTGGGCCTGACCCAGTATTCTCCGGGGCCTCCGCGATTCTCCGCCTCCACCGGGGGAATTCCCTATGGCGAGGTTCACTTGTACCTTTAAAAATCGAGGAACAGGCGCCGCGGCTGATAAGAGAGATAGAGGAGGTAGGATACAGAGAGGCACGACCGTGGGCTGCCAGTCTGACACTGGCAGGGCTGGCTGGGGTATGGGAGGTTCCTCTGCCAGGGCCGCGGGAGGGTGATGGGGGTACGGGTCGTGGGGCCAGGGTGACATCTCACAGCACTGGGGGCAGTGCACAGGCATGGACCACCATTGCCGCAGCCCACAAGGCAGCCACCTTGCTGCGCGTCCTGCTGACCCCCCCACCTTGGCCCCTGGTTCTGCAGAGTGACACTGGCCATATGGATGCCACCACCCACCAGCCCCACCCTCTGCAATACGCCCCCCTCTACCGGCCACCACCCGCCGGCAGGGCATCACATGGCTAGCCCCTACAGAGGCCGGATGGTGGCCGCGGGTGGACTGTTGGCATGGGCAGCTCCAGCCGACAGTACCCCTGACAGCAGGGATGGGTGCCTGGGCCAGAGGCCCCCACGGTGCCAGGCACCAATGGGGCCAGGGGTGCGAGGATCGGTGGGTAAAATACAGGGGCAGAGTCTGCAGTTCTACCTGGGGTCACCATGTAGCCTGTTGGACCTGGTTGGGCACGGGGGTACGGACCATGCTAACATGTCGGCTTTCACCTGCTGCAGACAATGGATCTTGTAATTCAACCAGCAATGATAGTCTTCCTCTGAGTCACCGCAGCCCTGGGGAATGCACTACAGCTGTACGAGCTGGAGCTGCTCGAGGAGGAGGAGGAAGTTGCAGCAGGGGAGCCTGCCCCAGAGGAACAGGAGGCAGCTGGCGAGGATGGTAAGCCGGCCACCCAATAGGCTGAGGAGGAGGTGCAAAGGAGGTGCCACATGAGGCCTCTGGTGTACTGGCAGCGCCTATCATTCGAGGACCTGCAGACCAGGCATGCCATTGAAGACTGAGCAGGGCAATAGTGCAACATACCTGCCAGATCATGGCGCACCAGACACCGCAGGGGTATGGGGGAGGACACCCACTCAAGGTGACTGTCGCTTTGAACTACTACGCAGCGGGGTGGTTGCAGGCGGCGAGTGGAGACCTGTCCAGGTTCGCACACAGCGCATCCGCACCATCACGGCGGCTCTATATGCCCAGTTGGCACAATACATCCATTTCAATGTGGACCGAGCCCACCAGGATGCCCCCTAAGATGCCCCGGGCCCAGGGGGTAATCGATGGGATTCATGTTGCCCTATGGGCACCTGCAGATGATAGGCCAATCTTCACAAACCGAAAGTGGTTCCACTCGATGAACGTGCAGCTGGTGTGTGACCATCAGATGAACATCATACACGTCTGCGCCCGACACACGGGCAGTGTGCATGCCTCCTTATCCTGGCACACACAATGCTTCTTCGCCTCATCGAGGTGCACCCTAAGCTGAGGGGGTTGGCTCCTGGGCCAGAGGGGTTATCTGCTGCGGTCAAGGCTAATGACACCGATCCGGAGGCCTACAGACCGAAGCGGAGACCCGTTACAATGATGCCCATGCAGTGACCAGGAGCGTGATCGAGCGGTGCTTCACCATCCTGAAAATGCAGTTTAGATGCCTGGACCGCTCTGAAGGGCTCTCCAGTATGGCACTGGAAGGGTCGCCCACATTGTGGTGGCCTGCTGTGCCCTCCACAACATCGCGCAGCAGAGCGGCGACGTGCTGGAGGAGGAGGATGAACGCCAGTCATCGTCTGACGAGGAGGACGAAGAGGTAGGCGAGGATGGGCAGGACATGGGCCCGGGTGGGCCCGGGTGGCCGCACGCCAGGGCAGCGCGTATGGAACACTCTGATTGCCTCCAGGTTCACTGACTAGTGGGGATATTGGCTAGGATCAGGATCACCGCATCTCATCCCCCACATCACCCCGCTTTGTACCCTAGCCCCCATCATCAACTGTGCCCTGCACACATGCAAAATTAATTGGTGTCTGCTTTTCTGGCCTTACAGGCCCTAACACTACATCTAGGTGGTTCCCCAGATAGTCCATCAGGAGTGGAGGCAGCCTGCTGTGATCCCCGCCCTGTGAACTGGGACTCCTTGTGGGGCAAGCGAGCCTGAGTGGGCCCGGCTGCTGCTCGTTTGATCCAGGTGGCATGGTGCCACTCTGTTCTGATCGCTGCCCATGTTATGCGCCAGGGACAGGAGGGGGGGAGTCCGGGATGTTGTGGTGTTCTGGCACCACCCCTGTGGGAGTCACCGTCAGGGGCCCATCGCCTCCTCCTTCCTCGGGGTGTCCAGTGGTGCCCAGGATACTCCAGGGAATAGGGGTGCGAGCAGAGCTATCCCCTGAGGCTCCCCGCCACTTGCACCACGTCGGCCAGCGCCTTGGCAATGCTGCCGATGCTCTCAGCCATGTCCTGCTGTGTCTGGGCCACGCTCAGGAGCACCATTACAAAGTCCAGGTGGCTCTGACACATGGCTCCCTGTGAGAGGACATCCCTGTCCTGGATCTCAGCTACCGCCTGCACAGAGTGCCTCAGACCTTGGACATGCTGATCCTTGGCCGAAACATTCGCCCCCAAGGTCTCCATCGCTGACGCCACCCATGTGGTGTTGGCCTGGGTGGCACGCACGGTCGGCAGCACCTCCTGCTCCTGCACGTGGATGGACTCTTCCAACTGCACCTGCAGCAACTGGATGCTCACCGACAACCCCTCATGTAGTCCCTGGCTCTGTGACTGCACCTCCATCATTGATGGGACTGTCCATTCCAGACGTCCGAAACCCACCTGGATGGCAGCTAGTCCCTGGGGTCGGCCCGCCCTCCGACCGTCCGCCCCTCGGGAGTTCCTACCTCCACCTGCTGTACTGGATCAGCTGTGTGTTGTGCACCAGATAGTGTCCCAGGAGCCTCTTCGCTAAAGTGCCCGACCAGGGTGAGTGTCTCTGGGATGGTGGAGGGTGTTGGAGACACTGACGGGAAGTCAGTGTCATCCTCGGACACGAGCTCGGGGTGTCCTGGGTCTCGGGTCGATGGCTCTCGCCTCGTCGCTGCTCAGCACCCGTGGTCCTGGCTGTGGCTGGGATCGGGGGTTACCAGATAGGCCCACCCCATTACCGCAGCTCCTGCAAGACACAAGACAAAACGCAGGATTAAACCGCAGGCCGGGAGTGGGGATGGTGGTGGTGGTAGTGGAGCAGGGGGGTGTGGGTGTGTGTGGGGTGGGTGTGAGGGTGGTGTGAGGGTGGGGGTGGTGTTAGGGGGTGGTGACACATGATCCCGAACCGCGACTCAGCGGGGTCTCACTTGCTCACCCGATGCTGACCCACACCCTGGAAACTGCCCTTTCCTAGGGCCTGACAACCAGATCCAGGGCCACCTGCTGTGTCGCAGTGAGGGGCTGCAGATCCGGCAGACTCCTCCAACCTTCTCCCGCTCACGGCGGTTTTTGGCGGCCTTCTCCTGGGGGGTGGGGGTTGGTGTGGTGGAAACAGTAAATACACAGTGTTAGACACGCCAAGACATGCAGCCCAAGGGGTGGGTAGCTGGTGGCCTAAGTAGCCAGGGCACCCGGCCATGGTGGCCGGTATGGGTGCTGGCATGTGGTGCAGAGTGGGGGTCCGACTGCTCTCTGGGTGGGGAGGGGGTTATGGGTGTATGGTATGGGGGTTGGTGCCAGGGGCACAGTGCCGTCTACTCACCCTGGCAGCCCTGAGGAGGTAATGCAGTTTCTTACGGCACTGCTCACCGGTCTGGACGGTGTTGCTCCCGGCGCTGACCGCCTCTGCCACCTGCACCCAGGCACGGCGAACAGCGGCAGCTTGCAGCCCCCTTCCCGGGCCGGGGTACAGGGTCTCGAGCTTGGAATCCATAAAACAGGGCCACCCTCCTAGCTGCCAGCTTGTTGGCTGGGATAGTGTGGGTGGGGAGTGCAGTGTGTGCGGGGGGGGGGGGGCGTGCAGTGTGTGCGGGGAGTGCAGTGTGTGCGGGGGGGGAGTGCAGTGTGTGCGGGGGGAGTGCAGTGTGTGCGGGGGCGGGGGAGTGCAGTGTGGGGGTGGGGATGCAGTGTGTGCGGGGTGGAGTGCAGTGTGTGCTGGGGGAGGGCAGTGTGTGCGGGGGGGGGAAGTGCAGTGTGTGGGGGGGGGAGTGCAGTGTGTGGGGGGGAGTGCAGTGTGTGCGGGGGGGGAGTGCAGTGTGTGCGGGGGGGGAGTGCAGTGTGTGCGGGAGGGGAGTGCAGTGTGTGCGGGGGGGGAGTGCAGTGTGTGCGGGGGGGGAGTGCAGTGTGTGCGGGTTGGGAGTGCAGTGTGTGCGGGGGGGGGGGAGTGCAGTGTGTGCGGGGGGGGAGTGCAGTGTGTGCGGGGGGGGAGTGCAGTGTGTGCGGGGGGGGGAGTGCAGTGTGTGCGGGGGGGGAGTGCAGTGTGTGCGGGGGGGGGGAGTGCAGTGTGTGCGGGGGGGGGAGTGCAGTGTGTGCGGGGGGGGGAGTGCAGTGTGTGCGGGGGGGGAGCGCAGTGTGTGCGGGTTGGGAGTGCAGTGTGTGCGGGGGGGGGAGTGCAGTGTGTGCGGGGGGGGGGGAGTGCAGTGTGTGCGGGGGGGGAGTGCAGTGTGTGCGGGGGGGGAGTGCAGTGCGGGGGGGGGGGGAGTGCAGTGTGTGCGGGGGGGGGGAGTGCAGTGTGTGCGGGGGGGGGAGTGCAGTGTGGGGGGGGGGAGTGCAGTGTGTGCGGGGGGGGGAGTGCAGTGTGTGCGGGTTGGGAGTGCAGTGTGTGCGGGGGGCGGAGTGCAGTGTGTGCGGGGGGGGGAGTGCAGTGTGTGCGGGGGAGTGCAGTGTGTGCGGGGGGGGAGTGCAGTTTGTGCGGGGGGGAGTGCAGTGTGTGCGGGGGGGGGAGTGCAGTGTGTGCGGGGGGGGGAGTGCAGTGTGTGCGGGGGGCGGAGTGCAGTGTGTGCGGGGGGGGAGTGCAGTGTGTGCGGGGGAGTGCAGTGTGTGCGGGGGGGGGAGTGCAGTTTGTGCGGGGGGAGTGCAGTGTGTGCGGGGGGGGGAGTGCAGTGTGTGCGGGGGGGGGAGTGCAGTGTGTGCGGGGGGGGACTGCAGTGTGTGCGGGGGGGGGAGTGCAGTGTGTGCGGGGGGGGGAGTGCAGTGTGTGCGGGGGGGGAGTGCAGTGTGTGCGGGGGGGGAGTGCAGTGTGTGCGGGGGGGGAGTGCAGTGTGTGCGGGGGGGGAGTGCAGTGTGTGCGGGGGGGAGTGCAGTGTGTGCGGGGGGGAGTGCAGTGTGTGCGGGGGGGGGGGGAGTGCAGTGTGTGCGGGAGGGGAGCGCAGTGTGTGCGGGGGGGGGAGTGCAGTGTGTGCGGGGGGGGGAGTGCAGTGTGGGGGGGGAGTGCAGTGTGTGCGGGGGGGGGAGTGCAGTGTGTGCGGGGGGGGAGTGCAATGTGTGCGGGGGGGGGAGTGCAGTGTGTGCGGGGGGGGAGTGCAGTGTGTGCGGGGGGGGGAGTGCAGTGGGGGGGGAGCGCAGTGTGTGCGGGGGGGGGGAGTGCAGTGTGTGCGGGGGGGGAGTGCAGTGTGTGCGGGGGGGGAGTGCAGTGTGTGCGGGGGGGGGAGTGCAGTGTGTGCGGGGGGGGAGTGCAGTGTGGGGGGGGGGAGTGCAGTGTGTGCGGGGGGGGAGCGCAGTGTGTGCGGGGGCGAGTGCAGTGTGTGCGGGGGGGGGAGTGCAGTGTGTGCGGGGGGGGGAGTGCAGTGTGTGCGGAGGGTGGGAGTGCAGTGTGTGCGGGGGGGGGAGTGCAGTGTGTGCGGGGGGGGAGTGCAGTGTGTGCGGGGGGGGAGTGCAGTGTGTGCGGGGGGGGAGTGCAGTGTGTGCGGGGGGGAGCGCAGTGTGTGCGGGGGGGGAGCGCAGTGTGTGCGGGGGGGGGGAGTGCAGTGTGTGCAGGGGGGGGGAGTGCAGTGTGTGCGGGGGGGAGTGCTGTGTGTGCGGGGGGGGAGTGCAGTGTGTGCGGGGGGGGAGCGCAGTGTGTGCGGGGGGGAGTGCAGTGTGTGCGGGGGGGGAGCGCAGTGTGTGCGGGGGGGAGTGCAGTGTGTGCGGGGGGGGAGCGCAGTGTGTGCGGGGGGGGAGCGCAGTCTGTGCGGGGGGGGAGTGCAGTGTGTGCGGGGGGGGAGTGCAGTGTGTGCGGGGGGGGAGTGCAGTGTGTGCGGGGGGGGGAGTGCAGTGTGTGCGGGGGGGGGAGTGCAGTGTGTGCGGGGGGGGGAGTGCAGTGTGTGCGGTGGGGGAGTGCAGTGTGTGCGGGGGGGCAGTGCAGTGTGTGCGGGGGGAGTGCAGTGTGTGCGGGGGGGGAGCGCAGTGTGTGCGGGGGGGGGAGCGCAGTGTGTGCGGGGGGGGAGTGCAGTGTGTGCGGGGGGGGAGTGCAGTGTGGGGGGGGGAGTGCAGCGTGTGCGGGGGGGGGAGTGCAGTGTGTGCGGGGGGGAGTGCAGTGTGTGCGGGGGGGGTGTGCAGTGTGTGCGGGGGGGGGAGTGCAGTGTGTGCGGGGGGGGGAGTGCAGTGTGTGCGGGGGGGGAGTGCAGTGTGTGCGGGGGGGGAGTGCAGTGTGTGCGGGGGGGGGAGTGCAGTGTGTGCGGGGGGGAGTGCAGTGTGGGGGGGGGGGAGCGCAGTGTGTGCGGGGGGGGGGAGTGCAGTGTGTGCGGGGGGGGGGGAGTGCAGTGTGTGCGGGGGGGAGTGCAGTGTGTGCGGGGGGGGAGTGCAGTGTGTGCGGGGGGGGAGTGCAGTGTGTGCGGGGGGGGGGAGTGCAGTGTGTGCGGGGGGGGAGTGCAGTGTGGGGGGGGGGAGTGCAGTGTGTGCGGGGGGGGAGTGCAGTGTGTGCGGGAGTGCAGTGTGTGCGGGGGGGGGAGTGCAGTGTGTGCGGGGGGGGAGTGCAGTGTGTGCGGGGGGGGGAGTGCAGTGCGGGGGGGGGGGGAGTGCAGTGTGTGCGGGGGGGGAGTGCAGTGTGTGCGGGGGGGGAGTGCAGTGCGGGGGGGGAGTGCAGTGTGTGCGGGGGGGGAGTGCAGTGTGTGCGGGGGGGGAGTGCAGTGTGGGGGGGGGGAGTGCAGTGTGTGCGGGGGGGGGGAGTGCAGTGTGTGCGGGGGGGGGAGTGCAGTGCGGGGGGGGGGAGTGCAGTGTGTGCGGGGGGGAGTGCAGTGTGTGCGGGGGGGGGAGTGCAGTGTGTGCAGGGGGGGGGAGTGCAGTGTGTGCGGGGGGGGAGTGCTGTGTGTGCGGGGGGGGAGTGCAGTGTGTGCGGGGGGGAGCGCAGTGTGTGCGGGGGGGGAGTGCAGTGTGTGCGGGGGTGGGAGCGCAGTGTGTGCGGGGGGGGAGTGCAGTGTGTGCGGGGGGGGGAGTGCAGTGTGTGCAGGGGGGGGAGTGCAGTGTGTGCGGGGGGGGAGTGCAGTGTGTGCGGGGGGGGGGAGTGCAGTGTGTGCGGGGGGGGAGCGCAGTGTGTGCGGGGGGGGAGCGCAGTGTGTGCGGGGGGGAGTGCAGTGTGTGCGGGGGGGGGGAGTGCAGTGTGTGCGGGGGGGGGAGTGCAGTGTATGCGGGGGGGGAGTGCAGTGTGTGCGGGGGGGGGGGAGTGCAGTGTGTGCGGGGGGGGAGTGCAGTGTGTGCGGGGGGGAGCGCAGTGTGTGCGGGGGGGGGAGTGCAGTGTGTGCGGGGGGGGGAGTGCAGTGTGTGCGGGGGGGGGAGTGCAGCGTGTGCGGGGGGGGGAGTGCAGCGTGTGCGGGGGGGGAGCGCAGTGTGTGCGGGGGGGGAGCGCAGTGTGTGCGGGGGGGGGAGTGCAGTGTGTGCGGGGGGGGAGTGCAGTGTGTGCGGGGGGGGGAGTGCAGCGTGTGCGGGGGGGGAGTGCAGCGTGTGCGGGGGGGAGTGCAGTGTGTGCGGGGGGGAGTGCAGTGTGTGCGGGGGGGGGAGTGCAGTGTGTGCGGGGGGGGGAGTGCAGTGTGTGCGGGGGGGAGTGCAGTGTGTGCGGGGGGGAGTGCAGTGTGTGCAGTGTGTGCGGGGGGGGGAGTGCAGTGTGGGGGGGGGGAGTGCAGTGTGTGCGGGGGGGGGGAGTGCAGTGTGTGCGGGGGGGGAGCGCAGTGTGTGCGGGGGGGGGAGTGCAGTGTGTGCGGGGGGGGGGAGTGCAGTGTGTGCGGGGGGGGGAGTGCAGTGTGTGCGGGGGGGGAGTGCAGTGTGTGCGGGGGGGGGGGAGTGCAGTGTGTGCGGGGGGGGAGTGTAGTGTGTGCGGGGGGGGAGTGCAGTGTGTGCGGGGGGGGAGTGCAGTGTGTGCGGGGGGGGGGAGTGCAGTGTGTGCGGGGGGGGAGTGCAGTGTGTGCGGGGGGGGGGAGTGCAGTGTGTGCGGGGGGGAGTGCAGTGTGTGCGGGGGGGGAGTGCAGCGTGTGCGGGGGGGGGAGTGCAGTGTGTGCGGGGGGGGAGTGCAGTGTGTGCGGGGGGGGAGCGCAGTGTGTGCGGGGGGGGAGTGCAGTGTGTGCGGGGGGGGAGTGCAGTGTGTGCGGGGGGGGAGTGCAGTGGGGGGGGGAGTGCAGTGTGTGCGGGGGGGGGAGTGCAGTGTGTGCGGGGGGGGGAGTGCAGTGTGTGCGGGGGGGGGAGTGCAGCGTGTGCGGGGGGGAGTGCAGCGTGCGCGGGGGGGGAGTGCAGTGTGTGCGGGGGGGAGTGCAGTGTGTGCGGGGGGGGGAGTGCAGTGTGTGCGGGGGGGGGGGAGTGCAGTGTGTGCGGGGGGGAGTGCAGTGTGTGCGGGGGGGGAGTGGCAGTGTGTGCAGTGTGTGCGGGGGGGGGAGTGCAGTGTGGGGGGGGGGAGTGCAGTGTGTGCGGGGGGGGGGAGTGCAGTGTGTGCGGAGGGGGAGCGCAGTGTGTGCGGGGGGGGGAGTGCAGTGTGTGCGGGGGGGGGAGTGCAGTGTGTGCGGGGGGGGGAGTGCAGTGTGTGCGGGGGGGGAGTGCAGTGTGTGCGGGGGGGGAGTGTAGTGTGTGCGGGGGGGAGTGCAGTGTGTGCGGGGGGGGAGTGCAGTGTGTGCGGGGGGGGGAGTGCAGTGTGTGCGGGGGGGGAGTGCAGTGTGTGCGGGGGGGGGGAGTGCAGTGTGTGCGGGGGGGGAGTGCAGTGTGTGCGGGGGGGGAGTGCAGTGTGTGCGGGGGGGGGAGTGCAGTGTGGGGGGGGGGAGTGCAGTGTGTGCGGGGGGGGGAGTGCAGTGTGTGCGGGGGGGGAGTGCAGTGTGTGCGGGAGTGCAGTGTGTGCGGGGGGAGTGCAGTGTGTGCGGGGGGGGAAGTGCAGTGTGTGCGGGGGGGGGAGTGCAGTGTGTGCGGGGGGGGAGTGCAGTGCGGGGGGGGGGAGTGCAGTGTGTGCGGGGGGGGGAGTGCAGTGTGTGCGGGGGGAGGAGTGCAGTGTGTGCGGGGGGGGAGTGCAGTGTGTGCGGGGGGGAGTGCAGTGCGGGGGGGGGAGTGCAGTGTGTGCGGGGGGGGAGTGCAGTGTGTGCGGGGGGGGAGTGCAGTGTGTGCGGGGGGAGTGCAGTGCGGGGGGGGGAGTGCAGTGTGTGCGGGGGGGGGAGCGCAGTGTGTGCGGGGGGGAGTGCAGTGCGGGGGGGGGAGTACAGTGTGTGCGGGGGGGGGAGTGCAGTGTGTGCGGGGGTGGAGTGCAGTGTGTGCGGGGGGGAGTGCAGTGTGTGCGGGGGGGGAGTGCAGTGTGTGCGGGGGGGGTGAGTGCAGTGTGTGCGGGGGGGAGTGCAGTGTGCGCGGGGGGGGAGTGCAGTGTGTGCGGGGGGGGGGAGTGCAGTGCGGGGGGGGGAGTGCAGTGTGTGCGGGGGGGGGAGTGCAGTGTGTGCGGGGGGGGAGTGCAGTGTGTGCGGGGGGGGGAGCGCAGTGTGTGCGGTGGGGGAGTGCAGTGCGGGGGGTGCGGGGGGGGAGTGCAGTGTGTGCGGGGGGGGGAGTGCAGTGTGTGCGGGGGGGGGTGAGTGCAGTGTGCGCGGGGGGGAGTGCAGTGTGTGCGGGGGGGGGGAGTGCAGTGTGTGCGGGGGGGGGAGTGCAGTGTGTGCGGGGGGGGGAGTGCAGTGTGTGCGGGGGGGGGAGTGCAGTGTGTGCGGGGGGGAGTGTAGTGTGTGCGGGGGGGAGTGCAGTGTGTGCGGGGGGGGGAGTGCAGTGTGTGCGGGGGGGGAGTGCAGTGTGTGCGGGGGGGGGGGAGTGCAGTGTGTGCGGGGGGGGGAGTGCAGTGTGGGGGGGGGGAGTGCAGTGTGTGCGGGGGGGCGAGTGCAGTGTGTGCGGGGGGGGAGTGCAGTGTGTGCGGGGGGGGGAGTGCAGTGTGTGCGGGGGGGGGGAGTGCCGTGTGTGCGGGGGGGGGGAGTGCAGTGTGTGCGGGGGGGGGAGTGCAGTGCGGGGGGGGGGAGTGCAGTGTGTGCGGTGGGGGAGTGCAGTGTGTGCGGGGGGGGAGTGCAGTGTGTGCGGGGGGGGAGTGCAGTGCGGGGGGGGGAGTGCAGTGTGTGCGGGGGGGGAGTGCAGTGTGTGCGGGGGGGGAGTGCAGTGCGGGGGGGGGGAGTGCAGTGTGTGCGGGGGGGGGAGTGCAGTGTGTGCGGGGGGGGAGTGCAGTGCGGGGGGGGGGAGTGCAGTTTGTGCGGGGGGGGAGTGCAGTGTGTGCGGGGGGGGAGTGCAGTGCGGGGGGGGGGGAGTGCAGTGTGTGCGGGGGGGGGAGTGCAGTGTGTGCGGGGGGGGAGTGCAGTGCGGGGGGGGGAGTGCAGTTTGTGCGGGGGGGGAGTGCAGTGTGTGCGGGGGGGGAGTGCTGTGTGTGCGGGGGGGGGAGTGCAGTGTGTGCGGGGGGGGGAGTGCAGTGTGTGCGGGGGGGGGAGTGCAGTGTGGGGGGGGGAGTGCAGTGTGTGCGGGGGGGGGGAGTGCAGTGTGTGCGGGGGGGGGAGTGCAGTGTGTGCGGGGGGGGGGGAGTGCAGTGTGTGCGGGGGGGAGTGCAGTGTGTGCGGGGGGGAGTGCAGTGGGGGGGGGGAGCGCAGTGTGTGTGGGGGGGGGAGTGCAGTGTGTGCGGGGGGGGAGTGCAGTGTGTGCGGGGGGGGGAGTGCAGTGTGTGCGGGGGGGGGAGTGCAGTGTGTGCGGGGGGGGGAGTGCAGTGTGTGCGGGGGGGGGAGTGCAGTGTGTGCGGGGGGGGGAGTGCAGTGTGTGCGGGGGGGGAGTGCAGTGTGTGCGGGGGGGGGAGTGCAGTGTGTGCGGGGGGGGCAGTGCAGTGTGTGCGGGGGGGGAGTGCAGTGTGTGCGGGGGGGGGAGTGCAGTGTGTGCGGGGGGGGGAGTGCAGTGTGTGCGGGGGGGGGAGTGCAGTGTGTGCGGGGGGGGGGAGCGCAGTGTGTGCGGGGGGGGAGTGCAGTGTGGGGGGGGGGGGAGTGCAGTGTGTGCGGGGGGGGGAGCGCAGTGTGTGCGGGGGGGGAGTGCAGTGTGTGCGGGGGGGGGAGTGCAGTGTGTGCGGGGGGGGGGAGTGCAGTGTGTGCGGGTTGGGGAAGTGCAGTGTGTGCGGGGGGGGGGAGTGCAGTGTGTGCGGGGGGGGGAGTGCACTGTGTGCGGGGGGGGAGTGCAGTGTGTGCGGGGGGGGAGTGCAGTGTGTGCGGGGGGGGGAGTGCAGTGTGTGCGGGGGGGGAGTGCAGTGTGTGCAGGGGGGGAGTGCAGTGTGTGCAGGGGGGGGGAGTGCAGTGTGTGCGGGGGGGGGGAGTGCAGTGTGTGCGGGGGGGGGAGTGCAGTGTGTGCGGGGGGGGAGCGCAGTGTGTGCGGAGGGGGAGTGCAGTGTGTGCGGGGGGGGAGCGCAGTGTGTGCGGGGGGGGAGTGCAGTGTGTGCGGGGGGGGGAGTGCAGTGTGTGCAGGGGGGGGGAGTGCAGTGTGTGTGGGGGGGGGGAGTGCAGTCTGTGCGGGGGGGGAGTGCAGTGTGTGCGGGGGGGGAGTGCAGTGTGTGCGGGGGGGGGGAGTGCAGTGTGTGCGGGGGGGGGGAGTGCAGTGTGTGCAGTGGGGGGGGAGTGCAGTCTGTGCGGGGGGGGGGAGTGCAGTGTGTGCGGGGGGGGGAGTGCAGTGTGTGCGGGGGGGGAGTGCAGTGTGTGCGGGGGGGGAGCGCAGTGTGTGCGGGGGGGGGAGTGCAGTGTGTGCGGGGGGGGGGAGTGCAGTGTGTGCGGGGGGGGGGAGTGCAGTGTGTGCGGGGGGGGGAGTGCAGTGTGTGCGGGGGGGGAGTGCAGTGTGGGGGGGGGAGTGCAGTGTGTGCGGGGGGGAGCGCAGTGTGTGCGGGGGGGGGAGTGCAGTGTGTGCGGGGGGGGGAGTGCAGTGTGTGCGGGGGGGGAGTGCAGAGTGTGCGGGGGGGGAGTGCAGAGTGTGCGGGGGGGGGGGGGAGTGCAGTGTGTGCGGGGGGGGGAGTGCAGTGTGTGCGGGGGGGGAGTGCACTGTGTGCGGGGGGGGAGTGCAGTGTGTGCGGGGGGGGGAGTGCAGTGTGTGCGGGGGGGGAGTGCAGTGTGTGCGGGGGGGAGTGCAGTGTGTGCGGGGGGGGAGTGCAGTGTGTGCGGGGGGGGAGCGCAGTGTGTGCGGGGGGGGGAGTGCAGTGTGTGCGGGGGGGGGAGTGCAGTGTGTGCAGGGGGGGGGAGTGCAGTGTGTGCGGGGGGGGGGAGTGCTGTGTGTGCGGGGGGGGGAGTGCAGTGTGTGCGGGGGGGGAGCGCAGTGTGTGCGGGGGGGGAGCGCAGTGTGTGCGGGGGGGGAGCGCAGTGTGTGCGGGGGGGGGAGTGCAGTGTGTGCGGGGGGGGAGTGCAGTGTGTGCATGGGGGGGGAGTGCAGTGTGTGCGGGGGGGGAGTGCAGTGTGTGCGGGGGGGGAGTGCAGTGTTTGCGGGGGGGGAGCGCAGTGTGTGCGGGGGGGAGTGCAGTGTGTGCGGGGGGGGAGTGCAGTGTGTGCGGGGGGGGGAGTGCAGTGTGTGCGGGGGGGGAGTGCAGTGTGTGCGGGGGGGGGAGTGCAGTGTGTGCGGGGGGGGGAGTGCAGTGTGTGCGGGGGGGGAGTGCAGTGTGTGCGGGGGGGGGAGTGCAGTGTGTGCGGGGGGGGGAGCGCAGTGTGTGCGGGTGGGGGAGTGCAGTGTGTGCGGGGGGGGGAGTGCAGTGTGTGCGGGGGGGGAGTGCAGTGTGGGGGGGGAGTGCAGCGTGTGCGGGGGGGGGGAGTGCAGTGTGTGCGGGGGGGGGGAGTGCAGTGTGTGCGGGGGGGGAGTGCAGTGTGTGCGGGGGGGGAGTGCCGTGTGTGCGGGGGGGGAGTGCAGTGTGTGCGGGGGGGGAGTGCAGTGTGGGGGGGGGAGTGCAGTGTGTGCGGGGGGGGAGTGCAGTGTGTGCGGGGGGGGAGCGCAGTGTGTGCGGGGGGGGGAGTGCAGGTGTGTGCGGGGGGGGAGTGCAGTGTGTGCGGGGGGGGGGAGTGCAGGTGTGCGGGGGGGGGAGTGCAGTGTGTGCGGGGGGGGAGTGTAGTGTGCGCGGGGGGGGAGTGCAGTGTGTGCGGGGGGGAGTGCAGGTGTGCGGGGGGGGGGAGTGCAGGTGTGTGCGGGGGGGGGGGAGTGCAGTGTGGGGGGGGGGAGTGCAGTGTGTGCGGGGGGGGAGTGCAGTGTGTGCGGGGGGGGGGAGTGCAGTGTGTGCGGGAGTGCAGTGTGTGCGGGGGGCGGAGTGCAGTGTGTGCGGGGGGGGGGAGTGCAGTGTGTGCGGGGGGGGGAGTGCAGTGTGTGCGGGGGGGGGGAGTGCAGTGTGTGCGGGGGGGGGAGTGCAGTGCGGGGGGGGGGAGTGCAGTGTGTGCGGGGGGGGAGTGCAGTGTGTGCGGGGGGGGAGTGCAGTGTGTGCGGGGGGGGGAGTGCAGTGTGTGCGGGGGGGGAGTGCAGTGTGTGCGGGGGGGGAGTGCAGTGCGGGGGGGGGTAGTGCAGTGTGTGCGGGGGGGGGAGTGCAGTGTGTGCGGGGGGGGGGAGTGCAGTGCGGGGAGGGGAGTGCAGTGTGTGCGGGGGGGGGAGTGCAGTGTGTGCGGGGGGGGGAGTGCAGTGCGGGGGGGGGAGTGCAGTGTGTGCGGGGGGGGAGTGCAGTGTGTGCGGGGGGGGAGTGCAGTGTGTGCGGGGGGGGGGGAGCGCAGTGTGTGCGGGGGGGGGAGTGCAGTGCGGGGGGGGAGTGCAGTGTGTGCGGGGGGGGAGTGCAGTGTGTGCGGGGGGGAGTGCAGTGTGTGCGGGGGGGGAGTGCAGTGTGTGCGGGGGGGTTGAGTGCAGTGTGCGCGGGGGGGGGAGTGCAGTGTGTGCCGGGGGGGAAGTGCAGTGTGTGCGGGGGGGGGGAGCGCAGTGTGTGCGGGGGGGGGGAGTGCAGTGCGGGGGGGGGAGTGCAGTGTGTGCGGGGGGGGAGTGCAGTGTGTGCGGGGGGGGAGTGCAGTGTGTGCGGGGGGGGGAGCGCAGTGTGTGCGGGGGGGGAGTGCAGTGCGGGGGGGGAGTGCAGTGTGTGCGGGGGGGGAGTGCAGTGTGTGCGGGGAGGGAGTGCAGTGTGTGCGGGGGGGAGTGCAGTGTGTGCGGGGGGGAGTGCAGTGTGTGCGGGGGGGGTGAGTGCAGTGTGCGCGGGGGGGGGAGTGCAGTGTGTGCGGGGGGGGGGAGTGCAGTGTGTGCGGGGGGGAGTGCAGTGTGTGCGGGGGGGGGGAGTGCAGTGTGTGCGGGGGGGGAGTGCAGTGTGTGCGGGGGGGGAGTGCAGTGTGTGCGGGGGGGGAGTGCAGTGTGTGCGGGGGGGGGGAGTGCAGTGTGTGCGGGGGGGGAGTGCAGTGTGTGCGGGGGGGAGTGCAGTGTGTGCGGGGGGGGAGTGCAGTGTGTGCGGGGGGGGTGAGTGCAGTGTGCGCGGGGGGGGGAGTGCAGTGTGTGCGGTAGGGGGGAGTGCAGTGTGTGCGGGGGGGGAGTGCAGTGTGTGCGGGGGGGGAGTGCAGTGTGTGCGGGGGGGGAGTGCAGTGTGTGCGGGGGGGGAGTGCAGTGCGGGGGGGGTAGTGCAGTGTGTGCGGGGGGGGAGTGCAGTGTGTGCGGGGGGGGAGTGCAGTGCGGGGAGGGGAGTGCAGTGTGTGCGGGGGGGGGAGTGCAGTGTGTGCGGGGGGGGGAGTGCAGTGCGGGGGGGGGGAGTGCAGTGTGTGCGGGGGGGGAGTGCAGTGTGTGCGGGGGGGGAGTGCAGTGTGTGCGGGGGGGGGGGGAGCGCAGTGTGTGCGGGGGGGGGAGTGCAGTGCGGGGGGGGAGTGCAGTGTGTGCGGGGGGGGAGTGCAGTGTGTGCGGGGGGGAGTGCAGTGTGTGCGGGGGGGGAGTGCAGTGTGTGCGGGGGGGTTGAGTGCAGTGTGCGCGGGGGGGGGAGTGCAGTGTGTGCCGGGGGGGAAGTGCAGTGTGTGCGGGGGGGGGAGCGCAGTGTGTGCGGGGGGGGGGGAGTGCAGTGCGGGGGGGGGAGTGCAGTGTGTGCGGGGGGGGAGTGCAGTGTGTGCGGGGGGGGAGTGCAGTGTGTGCGGGGGGGGGAGCGCAGTGTGTGCGGGGGGGGGAGTGCAGTGCGGGGGGGGAGTGCAGTGTGTGCGGGGGGGGAGTGCAGTGTGTGCGGGGAGGGAGTGCAGTGTGTGCGGGGGGGAGTGCAGTGTGTGCGGGGGGGGGAGTGCAGTGTGTGCGGGGGGGGTGAGTGCAGTGTGCGCGGGGGGGGGAGTGCAGTGTGTGCGGGGGGGGGGGAGTGCAGTGTGTGCGGGGGGGGAGTGCAGTGTGTGCGGGGGGGGGAGTGCAGTGTGTGCGGGGGGGGGAGTGCAGTGTGTGCGGGGGGGGAGTGCAGTGTGTGCGGGGGGGGAGTGCAGTGTGTGCGGGGGGGGAGTGCAGTGTGTGCGGGGGGGGGAGTGCAGTGTGTGCGGGGGGGGAGTGCAGTGTGTGCGGGGGAGAGTGCAGTGTGTGCGGGGGGGGAGTGCAGTGTGTGCGGGTTGGGAGTGCAGTGTGTGCGGGGGGGGGGGAGTGCAGTGTGTGCGGGGGGGGGAGTGCAGTGTGTGCGGGGGGGGAGTGCAGTGTGTGCGGGGGGGGGAGTGCAGTGTGTGCGGGGGGGGGAGTGCAGTGTGTGCGGGGGGGGGAGTGCAGTGTGTGCGGGGGGGGGAGTGCAGTGTGTGCGGGGGGGAGTGCAGTGTGTGCGGGGGGGAGTGCAGTGTGTGCGGGGGGGGAGTGCAGTGTGTGCGGGGGGGGAGTGCAGTGTGTGCGGGGGGGGAGTGCAGTGTGTGCGGGGGGGGGAGTGCAGTGTGTGCGGGGGGGGAGTGCAGTGTGTGCGGGGGGGGGAGTGCAGTGTGTGCGGGGGGGGGAGTGCAGTGTGTGCGGGGGGGGGGGAGTGCAGTGTGTGCGGGAGGGGGAGCGCAGTGTGTGCGGGGGGGGGAGTGCAGTGTGTGCGGGGGGGGGAGTGCAGTGTGGGGGGGGAGTGCAGTGTGTGCGGGGGGGGGAGTGCAGTGTGTGCGGGGGGGGAGTGCAGTGTGTGCGGGGGGGGGAGTGCAGTGTGTGCGGGGGGGAGTGCAGTGTGTGCGGGGGGGAGTGCAGTGGGGGGGGGAGCGCAGTGTGTGCGGGGGGGGGAGTGCAGTGTGTGCGGGGGGGGAGTGCTGTGTGTGCGGGGGGGGGAGTGCAGTGTGTGCGGGGGGGGAGTGCAGTGTGTGCGGGGGGGGGGAGTGCAGTGTGTGCGGGGGGGGGAGTGCAGTGTGTGCGGGGGGGGAGTGCAGTGTGTGCGGGGGGGGAGTGCAGTGTGTGCGGGGGGGGAGTGCAGTGTGTGCGGGGGGGGGAGTGCAGTGTGTGCGGGGGGGGGGAGTGCAGTGTGTGCGGGGGGGGAGTGCAGTGTGTGCGGGGGGGCGAGTGCAGTGTGTGCGGGGGGGGAGTGCAGTGTGTGCGGGGGGGGGAGTGCAGTGTGTGCGGGGGGGGGAGTGCAGTGTGTGCGGGGGGGGGAGTGCAGTGTGTGCGGGGGGGGGGAGTGCAGTGTGTGCGGGGGGGGAGTGCAGTGTGTGCGGAGGGGGGAGTGCAGTGCGGGGGGGGGGGGTGCAGTGTGTGCGGGGGGAGTGCAGTGTGTGCGGGCGGGGGGAGTGCAGTGTGTGCGGGGGGGGAGTGCAGTGTGTGCGGGGGGGGGGAGTGCAGTGCGGGGGGGGGAGTGCAGTGTGTGCGGGGGGGGAGTGCAGTGTGTGCGGGGGGGGGAGTGCAGTGCGGGGGGGGAGTGCAGTGTGTGCGGGGGGCGGAGTGCAGTGTGTGCGGGGGGGGAGTGCAGTGTGTGCGGGGGGGGGAGTGCAGTGTGTGCGGGGGGGGGGAGTGCAGTGTGTGCGGGGGGGGGGAGTGCAGTGTGTGCGGGGGGGGGAGTGCAGTGTGTGCGGGGGGGGGGAGTGCAGTGTGTGCGGGGGGGGAGTGCAGTGTGTGCGGGGGGGGAGTGCAGTGTGTGCGGGGGGGGGAGTGCAGTGTGTGCGGGGGGGGGAGTGCAGTGCCGCGGGGGGGAGTGCAGTGTGTGCGGGGGGGGAGTGCAGTGCGGGGTGGGGGGGAGTGCAGTGTGTGCGGGGGGGGAGTGCAGTGTGTGCGGGGGGGGGAGTGCAGTGTGTGCGGGGGGGGGGGAGTGCAGTGTGTGCGGGGGGGGAGTGCAGTGTGTGCGGGGGGGGAGTGCAGTGCGGGGGGGGGGAGTGCAGTGTGTGAGGGGGGGGGAGTGCAGTGTGTGCGGGGGGGGAGTGCAGTGCGGGGTGGGGGGGAGTGCAGTGTGTGCGGGGGGGATGGTGCAGTGTGTGCGGGGGGGGAGTGCAGTGTGGAGGGGGGGAGTGCAGTGTGTGCGGGGGGGGGAGTGCAGTGTGTGCGGGGGGGGAGTGCAGTGTGTGCGGGGGGGGAGTGCAGTGTGTGCGGGGGGGGGAGTGCAGTGTGTGCGGGGGGGGGGAGTGCAGTGTGTGCGGGGGCGGGGAGTGCAGTGTGTGCGGGGGGGGGAGTGCAGTGCGGGGGGGGAGTGCAGTGTGTGCGGGGGGGGGAGTGCAGTGTGTGCGGGGGGGGAGTGCAGTGTGTGCGGGGGGGGAGTGCAGTGTGTGCGGGGGGGGGAGTGCAGTGTGTGCGGGGGGGGGGAGTGCAGTGTGTGCGGGGGGGGGGAGTGCAGTGTGTGCGGGGGGGGGAGTGCAGTGTGTGCGGGGGGGGAGTGCAGTGTGTGCGGGGGGGGAGTGCAGTGTGTGCGGGGGGGGGAGTGCAGTGTGTGCGGGGGGGGGAGTGCAGTGCCGCGGGGGGGAGTGCAGTGTGTGCGGGGGGGGAGTGCAGTGCGGGGTGGGGGGGGAGTGCAGTGTGTGCGGGGGGGGAGTGCAGTGTGTGCGGGGGGGGGAGTGCAGTGTGTGCGGGGGGGGGGAGTGCAGTGTGTGCGGGGGGGGAGTGCAGTGTGTGCGGGGGGGGAGTGCAGTGCGGGGGGGGGGAGTGCAGTGTGTGAGGGGGGGGGAGTGCAGTGTGTGCGGGGGGGGGAGTGCAGTGCGGGGTGGGGGGGAGTGCAGTGTGTGCGGGGGGGATGGTGCAGTGTGTGCGGGGGGGGAGTGCAGTGTGGAGGGGGGGAGTGCAGTGTGTGCGGGGGGGGGAGTGCAGTGTGTGCGGGGGGGGAGTGCAGTGTGTGCGGGGGGGGAGTGCAGTGTGTGCGGGGGGGGGAGTGCAGTGTGTGCGGGGGGGGGGAGTGCAGTGTGTGCGGGGGCGGGGAGTGCAGTGTGTGCGGGGGGGGAGTGCAGTGTGTGCGGGGGGGGGGAGTGCAGTGCGGGGGGGGGGAGCGCAGTGTGTGCGGGGGGGGAGTGCAGTGTGTGCGGGGGGGGAGTGCAGTGTGTGCGGGGGGGGGGAGTGCAGTGCGGGGGGGGGGAGCGCAGTGTGTGCGGGGGGGGAGTGCAGTGTGTGCGGGGGGGGAGTGCAGTGTGTGCGGGGGGGGAGCGCAGTGTGTGCGGGGGGGGAGCGCAGTGTGTGCGGGGGGGGGAGTGCAGTGTGTGCGGGGGGGGGAGTGCAGTGCAGGAGCGATTGAATAAACTCGGTTTGTTTTCACTGGAACGAAGGAGGTTGAGGGGAGACCTGATAGAGGTATACAAAATTATGAGGGGCATAGACAGAGTGGATAGTCAGAGGCTTTTCCCCAGGGTAGAGGGGTCAATTACTAGGGGGCATAGGTTTAAGGTGAGAGGGGCAAAGTTTAGAGTAGATGTACGAGGCAAATTTTTTACGCAGAGGGTAGTGGGTGCCTGGAACTCACTACCGGAGGAGGTAGTGGAAGCAGGGACGATAGGGACATTTAAGGGGCATCTTGACAAATATATGAATAGGATGGGAATAGAAGGATACGGACCCAGGAAGTGTAGAAGATTGTAGTTTAGTCGGGCAGTATGGTCGGCACGGGCTTGGAGGGCCGAAGGGCCTGTTCCTGTGCTGTACATTTCTTTGTTCTTTGTTCTTTGTTTGCCATCTCTCCGCCCAAGTCTCCAAACAATCTAAATCCTGCTGTATCCTCTGACAGTCCTCATCGCTATCCGCAATTCCACCAACCTTTGTGTCGTCTGCAAACTTACGAATCAGACCAGTTACATTTTCCTCCAAATCATTTATATATACTACAAAGAGCAAAGGTCCCAGCACTAATCCCTGTGGAACACCACTGGTCACAGCCCTCCAATTAGAAAAGCATCCTTCCATTGCTACTCTCCGCCTTCTATGACCTAGCCAGTTCTGTATCCACCTTGCCAGCTCACCCCTGATCCCGTGTGACTTCACCTTTTGTACTAGTCTACCATGAGGGACCTTGTCAAAGGCCTTACTGAAGTCCATATAGACAACATCCACTGCCCTACCTGCATCAATCATCTTTGTGACCTCCTCGAAAAACTCTATCAAGTTAGTGAGACACGACCTCCCCTTCACAAAACCATGCTGCCTCTCACTAATACGTCCATTTGCTTCCAAATGGGAGTAGATCCTGTCTCGAAGAATTCTCTCCAGTAATTTCCCTACCACTGAAGTAAGGCTCACCGGCCTGTAGTTCCCTGGATTATCCTTGCTACCCTTCTTAAACAGAGGAACAACATTGGCTATTCTCCAGTCCTCCGGGACATCACCTGAAGACAGTGAGGATCCAAAGATTTCTGTCAAGGCCTCAGCAATTTCCTCTCCAGCCTCCTTCAGTATTCTGGGGTAGATCCCATCAGGCCCTGGAGACTTATCTACCTTAATGTTTTTTAAGACGCCCAACACCTCGTCTTTTTGGATCTCAATGTGACCCAGGCTATCTACACATCCTTCTCCAGACTCAACATCTACCAATTCCTTCTCTTTGGTGAATACTGATGCAAAGTATTCATTTAGTACCTCGCCCATTTCCTCTGGCTCCACACATAGATTCCCTTGCCTATCCTTCAGTGGGCCAACCCTTTCCCTGGCTACCCTCTTGCTTTTTATGTATGTGTAAAAAGCCTTGGGATTTTCCTTAACCCTATTTGCCAATGGCTTTTCGTGACCCCTTCTAGCCCTCCTGACTCCTTGCTTAAATTCCTTCCTACTTTCCTTATATTCCACACAGGCTTCGTCTGTTCCCAGCCTTATAGCCCTGACAAATGCCTTCTTTTTCTTTTTGACGAGGCCTACAATATCTCTCGTTATCCAAGGTTCCCGAAAATTGCTGTATTTATCCTTCTTCCTCACAGGAACATGCCAGTCCTGAATTCCTTTCAACTGACACTTGAAAGCCTCCCACATGTCAGATGTTGATTTGCCCTCAAACATCCGCCCCAATCTAGGTTCTTCAGTTCCCGCCTAATATTGTTACAATTAGCCTTCCCCCAATTTAGCACATTCATCCTAGGACCACTCTTATCCTTGTCCACCAGCACTTTAAAACTTACTGAATTGTGGTCACTGTTCCCGAAATGCTCCCCTACTGAAACTTCTACCACCTGGCCGGGCTCATTCCCCAATACCAGGTCCAGTACCGCCCCTTCCCTAGTTGGACTGTCTACATATTGTTTTAAGGAGCCCTCCTGGATGCTCCTTACAAACTCTGCCCAGTCTAAGCCCCTGGCACTAAGTGAGTCCCAGTCAATATTGGGGAAGTTGAAGTCTCCCATCACCACAACCCTGTTGTTTTTACTCTTTTCCAAAATCTGTCTACCTATCTGCTCCTCTATCTCCCGCTGGCTGTTGGGAGGCCTGCAGTAAACCCCCAACATTGTGACTGCACCCTTCTTATTCCTGATCTCTACCCATATAGACTCACTGCCCTCTGAGGTGTCCTCCCATAGTACAGCTGTGATTTTCTCCCTAACCAGTAGTGCAACTCCGCCACCCGTTTTACATCCCCCTCTATCTCGCCTGAAACATCTAAATCCTGGAACGTTTAGCTGCCAATCCTGCCCGTCCCTCAACCAGGTCTCTGTAATGGCAACAACATCATAGTTCCAAGTACTAATCCAAACTCTAAGTTCATCTGCCTTACCCGTAATACTTCTTGCATTAAAACATATGCACTTCAGGCCACCAGACCCGCTGTGTTCAGCAACTTCTCCCTGTCTGCTCTGCCTCAGAGCCACACTGTCCCTATTCCATAGTTCTCCCTCAATGCTCTCACCTTCTGACCTATTGCTCCCGTGCCCACCCCGCTGCCATACTAGTTTAAACCCTCCCGTGTGACACTAGCAAACCTCGCGGCCAGGATATTTATGCCTCTCCAGTTTAGATGCAACCCGTCCTTCTCATATAGGTCACACCTGCCCCGGAGGAGCTCCCAGTGGTCCAGATAACGGAAACCCTCCCTCCTACACCAGCTGTTTAGCCACGTGTTTAGTTGCTCTATCTTCCTTTGAAAAAAAAATATTTATTAAAGTTTTTTAACACAATATTTCTCCCTTGACAAACAATAACCCCCCTCGCGCAGAGCAAGATATATACATGGCAAAATGATATATTTACACAGCTTTGTACACTGGCCCTCTCCCGTACGTGCCAGTTTCCCCAACCCTTCATGTTGTCTCTTGCTCATCCACCCTCCCAGGCAGTCCCCCCTTTCCCCCCCCGCTCCCTCCCAGGACGTTCCCCCCCTCCCCAAGGTTGCTGCTGCTGCTGACCGACCTTCCTCTAATGCTCCGCCAGGTAGTCTAGGAACGGTTGCCACCGCCTGTAGAACCCCTGCGCAGACCCTCTCAAGGCGAACTTAATCCTCTCCAACTTTATGAACCCAGCCATATCATTTATCCAGGCCTCCAGGCTGGGGGGCTTCGCCTCCTTCCACATTAGCAAGATCCTTCGCCGGGCTACTAGGGACACAAAGGCCAGAATGCCGGCCTCTTTCGCCTCCTGCACTCCTGGTTCGTCCACTACTCCAAATATTGCTAGCCCCCAGCTTGGCTTGACCCGGACTTTCACCACCTGAGATATTGCTCCCGCCACTCCTCTCCAGAACCCCTCCAGTGCCGGGCATGACCAAAACATATGGGCATGGTTCGCCGGGCTCCCTGAGCACCTTCCACATCTGTCCTCCACCCCAAAGAACCTACTCAGCCTTGCCCCCGTCAAGTGCACTCTGTGGACCACCTTAAATTGTATCAGGCTGAGCCTGGCACACGAGGAGGAGGAATTAACCCTACCTAGGGCATCAGCCCACAGACCTTCCTCGATCTCCTCCACCAGCTCCTCCTCCCATTTATTCTTCAACTCTTCTACCAGCGCTTCCCCCTCTTCTTTCAACTCCTGGTGTATTTCCGACACCTTGCCTTCCCCGACCCATACACCCGAGATCACCCTATCTTGAACTTCTTGTGCCGGGAGCAACGGGAATTCCCTCACCTGTCGCCTCACAAAAGCCCTCACCTGCATATATCTAAAGGCATTTCCCGGGGGTAACTCAAACTTCTCCTCCAGTGCCCCTAGAAAGTACTCCGACCTCCGCCGGTTCGTCTCTACACTCGCCATCGGGGCCCTGTAAAGGAGCTTAACCCAACTGATAAACCCTCCCCCGAACCCAAACCTACGCAGCACCTCCCGGAGGTACTCCCACTCTACTCGGTCAAAGGCCTTCTCCGCGTCCATAGCTGCCACTATCTCTGCCTCTCCCTCCTCCGATGGCATCATTATCACGTTTAAGAGCCGCCGCACATTGGTGTTTAGTTGCCTGCCCTTTACAAATCCCGTCTGGTTCTCATGGATTACCCCCGGGACACAGTCCTCGATCCTCGTGGCCAGCACTTTTGCCAGCAACTTTGCATCCACATTGAGGAGCGAGATCGGCCTGTGCGATCCACATTGCAGTGGGTCCTTGTCCCGCTTTAGGATCAAGGAAATTGTCGCTTCCGACATTGTCGGGGGCAGGGTCCCCTCCTCTCTTGCCTCATTTAAGGTCCTCACCAGTAGCGGGGCAAACAGGTCTACGTACTTCCTGTAGAACTCCACCGGGAATCCGTCCAGTCCCGGGGCCTTCCCCGCCTGCATGCTCCCCAAACCCTTGCTCAGCTCCTCCAACCCAATTGGTGCCCCCAAACCAGCCACTTCTTGCTCCTCCACCCTCGGGAATCTCAGTTGATCTAGGAATCGGCTCATCCCCTCTTCCCCCGTTGGGGGGCTGGGATCTGTACAGCTCTTCATAAAAGGCCTTAAATACCTTGTTTATTTTTGTCGCACTCCGAACCATGGCTCCCCTTCCATCTTTGACTCCCCCTATTTCCCTCGCTGACATCCTCTTACGGAGCTGGTGTGCCAGCATCCCACTGGCCTTTTCCCCACACTCGTAGGTTGCCCCCTGCACTTTCCTCCACTGTGCCTCCGCCTTCCCTGTGGTCAATAGGTCAAACTCCGTCTGGAGCCGTCGTCTTTCCCCAAGTAATCTTTCCTCCGGGGCCTCTGCGTATCTCCTATCCACTCTCAAAATCTCCCCCACTAACCTCTCCCTTTCCATACCCTCTGTCTTCTCCCTATGAGCCCTAATGGAGATTAGCTCTCCCCTGATCACCGCCTTCAACGCCCCCCCATACCACCCCCACCCGCACCTCCCCGTTGTATTTGCTCTATCTTCCTATGAGGGTCTCCCAGTTTCCAACTCCAGAAGATATTTGAGGTCCTCAAATTTTTCCTCCCACCTCTTGTCCAGCGCCTCGTGCGCCTCCACCTTCACCGCCAGGCCCAAGATCTCGTCCTCGTTCTCCGAGGCTTTTTGCCGCACCTCCCGGATCGCCGCCCCTTGGGCCTTCTGGGTCTCCACCAGCTTCTCAATTGATGCCTTCATTGGCGCCAGCATTTCTGACTTCAGCTCTGCAAAGCAGTGTTTGAGGAACTCCTCCTGCTCCTGCGACCACTGTGCCCACGCTGCTTGGTCTCCACCCGCCGCAATCTTGCTTCTCCTCCCTCACACTTTCCGCTGCACCAGAATCACTTTCTTAACCGCTCCACTCCTGGTCCAATCCATACAGTGCTGGGGGGAACCTTGCTGTCACCTTCCCACACTGGGGGCCGTCAAACAATTGCCGTTGGGGCTCCTCTAAAGAGCCCAAAAGTCCGTTCCTGGCGGGAGCTGCCGAACTTGCGACTTAGCTCTGCATAGCCGCAACCGGAAGTCTTCATTGCATATTTTGATTATTTCCTGTACTTGTTCATGATATTTTCAAGATTTATGTACCTAGACAACTAAGTCTCTTTGGATCTCCACTGTTTCTGGATTTTCACAATTTAATCCTGTATTATCCTTTCAAGGTCCAAAGTGGAGTACTTCACATTTGTCCACATTGAAATCCATTTGCACAGCTTTGCACATTCAGTCAATCCATTAATATCGCTGTAATTTTATGCTTCCATCTACACCACGTACAGGTGAGTTTTGGGAAGGTTACACCATCTTCTGGAGTTGGAAACTGGGAGACCCTCAGCAGAAATTCAGCTCTAATGAGTAATTGTTTCTCCGAATGAATGATGCTTTCCAGGTCTTATGTAGTTTGTTAAATCATGATTTGCTGATTATAATCACTGTCATTATTTTATATTATCTATTTATTCATTAATTCTCCAGGTACCCAGGGCACAAACGTTAGTGCATTTCAGATGGAGCTGGCCCAAGCTGGATTTAGTGCGCAATACTCTGCCGATGTGAGATTTTGTTAATTTTTTATTCAATCTCTGGCTAATAATTTATTTAAGAAAGATATAAAATCATGGCTTCCATATTGTATTTTATTTATAAACATGGAAGAGTACAAGAATGAAAATCCCTGCTGTCCACTGGAGCTTTCAATCACCCATTCTCACAAATGTCTGTGCAATTTTCCCCACATTTTCTCTTTCACTCTCTGCACCAAGGTAATCTGCTCTGCAAATTCATGCAAACAAAACTTCCCTCTGTAAAGCTTGAGCCTGTGTTTCCTAGTTCTGGAGTTTGTGACTAGTTCAAAAATATTTTTCTTGTGTAACATAATTGACAGATATTTGGTTTCTTGCATCTCGGCAGCACTGTACAAAAGACAAGGGGCTGGATTCTCCGATTCTGAGGCTATATCCTCACGCCGGCGTGGAAACGGTGGCATTTTTTGACTGAAGATTTGGCGTTAAATGGCCACCGATCCTCCATTTGGCTGGGGGCTAGCAGCCAGGCAGCGTAGAGCACCCGACTCTAGCTGCCGATACGGCCCAGTGAATTGCTGGGTCCGCGGTCGCATATACACATGCCGGCGGCCTGCAGTGGCAACATGATGCCGGCCACTTGCGGGCCCAGCCTGCAAAATAGTGGTTCCATTCAGCTAGCTCGGGTGCCCTGGACCACCGCCCAACAGGACCTCCAGCCCCTGACAAAGTCCCCCCTGCCCGTGGATCGGCTCTCCCCCGACTGTGGCGCCGCTAGACTGAGTCCGCAGCCGCCACGCCGAGTTCCCGAAGGATGATAGCACACGTGACTAATGCTGTCAGGAACATGGCCGGTCGGGGGTGGAGCATGGGGAGTGGACCTCAGGCATCATCCTGAGGCCGTCGGTACGGCGCGTGGCGTACTCTGTGAGTACGCTGCTTTGGAGGGGGCGGAGCATCACGAAAGATCCACTGCCCCCGATATGGTCGAGAATCCCTCCCAAGAAGTTACATTAATGATCCAGACATGAATGTGGGAGGTATGATCAGTAAGTTCACAGATGAAATGAAAGTTGGTGGTGTGGTAAATAGCGAGGAGGAAAGCCTTAAATTACAGGATGATATAGACGGGCTGGTAATTGGGCAGAACGGTAGCAAGTAGTATTTAACCCTGAAAAATGTGTGGTAATGCATTTTTGGGAGGACTGACAAGACAAGGGAACACACAATGAATGGTAGGACACTAAGAAGCATAGACAACCATTTTTAACGGGTGCCCCAATCCCAGCATCCAGGGACAGGACCCCCTCCCTCCACAACGTTGACACCCCCATTGACAAAGGGAGCACCCACAACCCCTCATCAAGGAGGGGCATTCTCCCCTCCACCACAGGAATAGCGAGCGGGTCACTCCCCCACACCACGCATGCATGAGGGTGACCCAAAGCCCTCACCCTACGCCGCCACCCCCAGCACCCCCCTCAGCCACCCTCCCAGCCACACAACCCGAGCCCCCTCCCGCCCCCTCAACCACCCTCCCCCGCTTCACCTCTCCCTCAGACTCCCCGTTTCAGTCCCCCCTTCAGTCCCCGCCCTTGGCACTGACACCCTGGCAGTTAGAAAAGAAGAAATTAAAGCACTTAATCTATTTGAAATTGCCAGCAGCTGTCAATCAGAACAAGTTTGTTACTAAACTTTGCGGTTTGGATCCATGAAAGATGCATTCAAGCGTGAAGGGAAAGATAAATAAACAAACCTCCAGTCTGCACTGTGTAAACCATTAAGCTGTCAATCAAAGGCTAGTTAAAGATACTACACTGTGAACTTGAATGAATACTAAGTATTTCAAAGGATCGAAGGAGATATCAAGGCTTTTCAAGTGTCGTGGGCTTTCTAAGAAGGCTTAGAAACTTCAAAAAGCAGTATTTTTAAACGAATAGGGCTGAGGAAGCAGATGTGAGGAAATGGAAAGTCTTCCTCGCTTGCATCTTCAATGAACTGTCTGATCTGCTTATCAGCTGTCAGGCAGAGCAGTTCAGAGTGAGAAGGCCACATCAGAGCTCGAACAGAGCTCGACCAACTTAAATGAGGATGCCACCACTGTCACAGGCTTCATCAGCAAATGTGTGGACGACTGCGTGCCAAAGAAAGCAGTACGTGCGTTCCCCAACCGGAAACCATGGCTCAATCGCGAGATTGACTCCCTAATGAAGGACAGGTCTGAGGCGTTCAAGTCAGACCACCCTGACTTATACAAAAAATCCAAGTATGACCTCCGCAAAGCCATCTGAGATATAAAGAGAGAATATACCAAGCTAGAGTCACAGACAGACTCTCGGCGATTGTGGCAAGGACTAAACCACATAACAGGCTACAAAGCGAAGCCGAACAGTATCTCCGGCAGCAGCGCACCCTTCCCCGATGAACTCAATACATTCTATGCTCGGTTCGAGCAGGAAACCAACAATCAGCTGCCGAGTGCCCCAGCAGCCCATAATTCACCCATACCGACTATCATAGCTTCCGAAGTCAGATCGGCCTTGCTGAAAGTGAACCCTCGGATGGCGACGGGCTCGGACGGGATCCCTGGTCGTGCACTCAGAGCCTGCGCGGACCAGCTGGCAGAGGTGTTCGCGGACATCTTTAACCTGTCCCTACTCCACTCCGAGGTCCCCACCTGCTTCAAGAAGACCACCATCATACCGGTGCCAAAGACGAACCAGGCAATGTGCCTCAATGACTACTGTCCGGTGGCCCTGACTTCAGTCATAATGAAGTGCTTCGAGAGTTTGATCATGAAGCGCATCACCTCCATACTCCCAGAACGCCTTGATCCACTGCAATTCGCATACCGCTGCAACCGGTCCACATCAGACACCATTGACCCTGGCCCTACATTCATTCCTAGAGCATCTCGACAACAAGGACTCCTACATCAGACTCCTATTTACTGACTACAGCTCCGCCTTCAACACCATAATCCCAGCCAAGCTCATATCAAAGCTCCAAAACCTAGGACTTGGCTCACCACTCTGCAACTGGATCCTCAATTTTCTGACCAACAGACCACAATCAGTAAGAATGAACAACCGCACCTCCTCCACAATAGTCCTCAATACCGGGGCCCCGCAAGGCTGCGTACTTAGCCCCCTACTCTACTCCCTGCACATACACGACTGCGTGGCAAAATTTGGTTCCAACTCCACATACAGGTTTGCTGATGATACGACCATAGTGGGCCGGATCTCGAATAACGACGAGTCAGAATATAGGAGGGAAATAGAGAACCTAGTGGAGTGGTGCATCGACAACAATCTCTCCCTCAATGCCAGCAAAACTAAAGAGCTGGTCATTGACTTCAGGAAGCAAAGTACTGTACACACCCCTGTCAGCATCAACGGGGCCGAGGTGGAGATGGTTAGCAGTTTCAAATTCCTAGGGATGCACATCTCCAAAAATCTGTCCTGGTCCACCCACGTCGATGCTACCACGAAGAAAGCACAACAGCGCCTATACTTCCTCAGGAAACTAAGGAAATTCGGCATGTCCACATTAACCCTTACCAACTTTTACAGATGCACCATAGAAAGCATCCTATCGGGCTGCATCACATCCTGGTATGGCAACTCCTCGGCCCAGGATCGCAAGAAACTTCAGAGAGTCGTGAACACCGCCCAGTCCATCACACGAACCTGCCTCCCATCCATTGACTCCATCTACACCTCCCGCTGCCTGGGGAAAGCGGGCAGCATAATCAAAGACCCCGCCCACCCGGCTTACTCACTCTTCCATCGGGCAGGAGATACAGAAGTCTGAGAACACGCACAAACAGACTCAAAAACAGCTTCTTCCCCACTGTCACCAGACTCCTAAATGACCCTCTCATGGACTGACCTCATTAACACTACACCCTGTATGCTTCACCCGATGCCGGTGCTTATGTAGTTACATTGTATACCTTGTGTTGCCCTATTATGTATTTTCTTTTACCCCCTTTTCTTCTCATGTACTTAATGATCTGCTCGCAGAAAAATACTTTTTATTGTACCTCGGTACACGTGACAATAAACAAATCCAATCCAACAGGTCAGACCAGGATGCTGATTTTGAACAGAGGGCTGCCTGAGATCACCATTCCAACAGTGACCGTCAGGTTGCCCGGGGCTGGAAAGGGCAGTCCAGACACGGGACCCCTATCCTGGGGGAGGGTGCTGCGGCCAACCCTTACGCACAGCCCAAGCCCACACAACCTTAAGATCCTTGGAGGACCCTCCCTCTGCAGTGGCAGAGGGGCACATGACCAATCGGCTACCATCCCTTGACCCCCTGCATGGTCTGTTGCACCAGGACTGTGTTTGTTAATACTTTCACCAAAGCCTACCTGGTGGAGTTGCCGCTGGGAGGGTCGGAGCAAAACGAGGGGAGCGGAGAGTAGGAATTGGGGGCTGGATTCTCCGGTCGCCGACTGCAAAATCATGTTCGGTGAATGGTTGGAAAATCACATTTCCCGACCGAATGGGGGCCGGGCCACTTTCGCGATGCGCCGCCTCCTCCAAAGCGGCGTCCTCAGCAAGCATGACGCACCACGTATCAACGGCCTCAGGCCATTGTCAGAGGCCCACCCCCCCGATGCTCCATCCCCAACCGGCCAAGTTCCTGACGTTGCAGGACACGTGTGGTCTCACCCGTCGGGAATTCAGAGTGGCGGCTGTGGACTCAGTCCTGCGCCGCCGCATTCAGGGGGAAGGCCGATCCGCAGGCAGGGGGTACATTATTCGGGGCTGGGGGCACTGTTGTGGGGCTATCTGGGGCGGGAGAGCCGGCCGAAGGGGGGACTATTTCGCAGGCCAGGTCCGTGAGCGGCCACCACCGTGCACATGCGTGGCCACGGACCCGGCAATTCTCCGGGGTGTATCGGCAGCTAGAGCCGGGTGCTCTATGCTGCCGTCCTGCTAGCCCCCATAAAATGGGGAATCGGTGGCTGTTTTGTGCCAGTTTTTCTCGCGTAAAACGCCACCGTTCCCACGCTGGCGTGGGGACATAGCCCCAGAAACGGAGAATCCAGCCCATGGATTGCAGCCTGTTAATCACATTCAAATGAGTTAATATCACTGTTTGCATGTTCCTGCCAGCGCAGGGTGGGGCCGCAGACTGGGGCTGGATCTGCCACCCGGCACCAATCCCGTTTCTGGCTAGACAAGAGATTCTCCGCCCGTTCAGGATTCCTGATCTTAGCAGCGGGGAACGGAAAATCTCACCTAACACCTTCCTCTTGTAATAGTCTTCACCACTCCAACTGGGATTTCTTTGGGATTATTTTTATTGATTGGTTTAACTCACTGATTATATGAACAGGCTACAGCAGTGCTGGACCAATTATTCTCTGCACAGAAGGAAAGAGCTGCATGTTTTCCATCCCTTTTTGAAGGAACGTACTACACATGCTCGTCATCTCAAACACATTGAGCTATAATGCAATCAGACTTTGTACCGTTTTTATACCAATTCATGGGGAACAATTTTTTATATAACATTTTAATCTTAAATTTATGTCTTTTTCAGTGGTTTATTCCTCTTGAGTAAAAATCTGCTGTGATCCTTACAGGGCAACATTTTGCTTGGTGCTGTCGGAGCATATGACTGGAGTGGAGGAGTCATAATGTACAACAATGCAACAGGAGCACAGTTTCTAAATGAGTCCAAAGGAACACTTGAAGCGGCTTATGGTTACCTTGGTATGTTTCACCCTAATTTGCAAATTTAAGAAAAACTCTTAAAATCTTTGCACGTGTCATTAAGCTGGTGGTGGTGTCACTGGAGTAATAACCCATAGATCCAGGGTAATGCTCTGGGGACTGTCACGGCACCCTGAGCGAGCGTGACGTCAATTCCAGCCCCCTTCCACCCAGGGTCACAACATAAGTGAATAAACAAATAATTCTTATTAACTTATCGAGAATTTGGCCCGAGACTGTTCCAATGAGACACAGACATCAGGGGCGTCATTCTCCGACCCCCCCGCCGGGTCGGAGAATGACCGTTGGCCACTGTGAACCCCGCCCCCGCCGAAGTCTCCGGTACCGGAGATTGGGTGGGGGTGGGAATCGGGCCGCGCCGGTTGGCAGGCCCCCCCGCTCAATTCTCCGGCCCGGATGGGCCGAAGTCCCGCCGAGAAAATGCCTGTCCCGCCGGCGTAAATTAAAGTAGGTATTTACCGGCGGGACAAGGTGGCGTGGGCGGGCTCCAGGGTCCTGGGGGGGCGCGGGGCGATCTGACCCCGGGGGGTGCCCCCACGGTGGCCTGGCCCGCGATCGGGGCCCACCGATCCGTGGGCGGGCCTGTGCCGTGGGGGCACTCTTCCCTTCCGCCTCCGCCACGGCCTCCACCATGGCGGAGGCGGAAGTGACTCTCCCCACTGCGCATGCGCGGGAAACTGTCAGCAGCCGCTGACGCTCCCGCGCATGCGTCGCCCAGGGATGTCATTTCCGCGCCAGCTGGCGGGGCGACAAACCCCGAGCTGTCATTGATCAGTGAACCGGACTGCTTAAAATGCGGTTTTGATGCCACGACCGCTCTAGTAGTGACCTGCAGTACACCCCCTGGAGGGTCGCCTGCTTCATGGTGGTCTGCTGTGCCCTCCACAATCTGGCACAGCAGCAGGGTGACGGGTTAGAGGTAAAGGTTGAGGAATATGCAGAGGAGTTTGAGAAGGGGCTGGACCAGGAGGGGCTGGAGGACGAGCCTGGGGAGTTCCCATGGGAGCAGCCAGTGGATGGAGGACTGGACATGGTGAGGGTCCAGGCCACGGAGGCCCTCATCCCCGCCCACTTCTCATAGGACGTGGCTTCATCCGGCATATCACCCCCTTCCGCCCACCTCTCCCTCCGCCAACCCTCCGCTTCCGATACATCCTCCCCCCTACGCCCCTGGGCCGCTACTCCCCCCCACCTCACACATACCCACCCATTCCTCCCCAACCGCCCAGTTCAACCCTCCCAGAATCTGTGTTACATCAGTCCAGGGTCATGGGCCAGTGTCGACACTGTCAGCGGGTCAATATACAAGGCAGGAGGGGATGATAACCCGCTGTGAGCTGGGCTCTATGCTCCTCAATCTATGTCATAGTCTCACTCCTGTCTCTCTGCTGACAGCGTGCTCACACACATCATCTGCACGTGATATGTCCCGGACCCCGGATCTAGGACCACCGTGTTCGAAGGCTGGGGCTGGGTGAGAGCAGAGGGCACTGGGGGTAAGGGGTGCAGGCCAGCCAGCAGTGTGGAATTACTTGACAGAGACTTCACATGTCTCAGGGGAAATGTGTTTTAATGGTGTACAATTATGACCCTAACTGACCCTAGCTATTGATAGTGCCGACCCCTCTCCCCCCCGTGCCCTCTCAGTGGTCCACCGTGCTCTGCCATTTTGTCTAGGTGTTTCCGCAGGATGCCCATTGGAGGTGGAGGCAGCCTGCTGCTTACTACGTCCTGTGATCTTTGATGCCCTTGGCGGGCGACCTTTGGGGCCCTGGGGCTGTAGGGCCCCGGCTGCCTTTCTGGTGGCACATGCTTTGCAGCGCCACCCTGTCCCTCCCGCCGTTCTCGAGATGCACCATTGTCAAGAGGGGGACCTCAGGAGCGCCGGTGACTGCTGACATCTCCCTGCACAGAGGCTCCAGGTCGGCCTGCAGCACTCCCTCCTCCTAGATGGTGCTCGTAGAGCCCTGGGAGTCACCTTGGGATGGAGGGGTGGCTGGAGTGAGCTCCAGTGTCCCCTGTGTCATCTGGCTCTAGCAGTCCTGGCGGTTCCCCAATGTCTGCACCATGGTGTTGATGCCCTCAGTAATGCCCCTCTGTGAGCGGACCACGCTCTGGAGAGCCTCGGCAATGTCCACATGCATCTGAGACACGTTCCTCAGAGACTGGGCCATGCTCCGCAACGTCTTGGAAAGGTCCATCTGCATCATAGACCGATCCCCCAGTGACTTGGACATGATGTTGAGGCATTCAGCCACGGCCGCCACCGACTGAGCAACGTTTTGGACACCAGCACTCAAGCTGCTGACGTTGTGCTCCAGGCTTTCCAATGCGGTTGCCAACCTAGCAGTGTTGGCCTCGGTGCCAGGCATTGCTGGCGCCATCACCTGCGTCCACAGCCTTTGAGACTCCTCCAGTCAGCAATGGACCTGCTGGAGGGTCGCTGACATCCCCGCCTGAACCTCACGGCCTTGTCCTAGCAACTGCATCATCTCTGAGATAACCTGTCCCAGAGGCTCAACATCTGCCCCGGACTCAGCTGGGTCCTGGGGTAGAGCAGTCCCCCCGGACATTCCTGCCTCCATCTGATGTACACCAGTAACTCTGTGGTGCTCACCAGATTGTGTCCCAGAAGCCTCTTCCACTACTGTCGCCCACTGAGATGTGTGTCTCTGTGCTGGTGGAGGGTGGGGTTGAAAGTCATGTTGCAATGATAATGGCATCCTCGAGCTCTCCTCCAACGTGTTCTGTTGGAAATAGGTGGGGAGGTGGGTGGAGTGGGAGGCCACCCGGATAGGCACACACCATCAGATAATAATAATCATCACCCTTATAGGCAACGCACCATCAGATAATAATAATCATCATCCTTTTAGGCAACGCACCATCAGATAATAATAATCATCACCCTTATAGGCAACACACCATCAGATAATAATAATCATCATCCTTTTAGGCAACGCACCATCAGATAATAATAATCATCACCCTTTTAGGCACGCACCATCAGATAATAATAATCATCACCCTTATAGGCAACGCACCATCAGATAATAATAATCATCATCCTTTTAGGCAACGCACCATCAGATAATAATAATCATCACCCTTATAGGCAACGCACCATCAAATAATAATAATCATCATCCTTTTAGGCAACGCACCATCAGATAATAATAATCACCACCCTTTTAGGCAACGCACCATCAGATAATAATAATCATCACCCTTATAGGCAACGCACCATCAGATAATAATAATCATCATCCTTTTAGGCACGCACCATCAGATAATAATAATCATCACCCTTTTAGGCAACGCACCATCAGATAATAATAATCATCACCCTTATAGGCAACGCACCATCAGATAATAATAATCATCACCCTTTTAGGCAACGCACCATCAGATAATAATAATCATCACCCTTTTAGGCAACGCACCATCAGATAATAATAATCATCACCCTTTTAGGCAACGCACCATCAGATAATAATAATCATCATCCTTATAGGCACGCACCATCAGATAATAATAATCATCACCCTTATAGGCAACGCACCATCAGATAATAATAATCATCACCCTTTTAGGCAACGCACCATCAGATAATAATAATCATCACCCTTATGGGCAACGCACCATCAGATAATAATAATCATCATCCTTATAGGCAACGCACCATCAGATAATAATAATCATCATCCTTATAGGCACGCACCATCAGATAATAATAATCATCATCCTTTTAGACACGCACCATCAGATAATAATAATCATCACCCTTATAGGCAACGCACCATCAGATAATAATAATCATCATCCTTATAGGCACGCACCATCAGATAATAATAATCATCACCCTTTTAGACACGCACCATCAGATAATAATAATCATCACCCTTATAGGCAACGCACCATCAGATAATAATAATCATCATCCTTTTAGACACGCACCATCAGATAATAATAATCATCACCCTTATAGGCAACGCACCATCAGATAATAATAATCATCATCCTTATAGGCAACGCACCATCAGATAATAATAATCATCATCCTTATAGGCACGCACCATCAGATAATAATAATCATCATCCTTTTAGACACGCACCATCAGATAATAATAATCATCACCCTTATAGGCAACGCACCATCAGATAATAATAATCATCATCCTTTTAGACACGCACCATCAGATAATAATAATCATCACCCTTATAGGCAACGCACCATCAGATAATAATAATCATCATCCTTATAGGCAACGCACCATCAGATAATAATAATCATCATCCTTATAGGCACGCACCATCAGATAATAATAATCATCATCCTTATAGGCACGCACCATCAGATAATAATAATCATCATCCTTATAGGCAACGCACCATCAGGTAATAATAATCATCACCCTTTTAGGCAACGCACCATCAGATAATAATAATCATCACCCTTTTAGGCAACGCACCATCAGATAATTATAATCATCATCCTTATAGGCACGCACCATCAGATAATAATAATCATCACCCTTTTAGGCACGCACCATCAGATAATAATAATCATCATCCTTATAGGCAACGCACCATCAGATAATAATAATCATCATCCTTATAGGCACGCACCATCAGATAATAATAATCATCACCCTTTTAGGCACGCACCATCAGATAATAATAATCATCATCCTTATAGGCAACGCACCATCAGATAATAATAATCATCATCCTTATAGGCAACGCACCATCAGATAATAATAATCATCATCCTTATAGGCAACGCACCATCAGATAATAATAATCATCATCCTTATAGGCACGCACCATCAGATAATAATAATCATCACCCTTTTAGGCACGCACCATCAGATAATAATAATCATCACCCTTTTAGGCAACGCACCATCAGATAATAATAATCATCACCCTTTTAGGCAACGCACCATCAGATAATAATAATCATCACCCTTTTAGGCAACGCACCATCAGATAATAATAACAATCATCCTTATTATTGTCACATTAACACTGCAATGCGGTTACTGTGAAAAGCCTGGAGATCCTGTGAGGGATTGGACATGTGGCCAGTACGAGGGAAGGACATTTATGTCTGGCACAAACTGCTCACGTGAGACGGTTCATCTGGGTGGGTGGGGAGGGGGATTCTCAGCTCTGAGGCACAGGCAAACCTTGATTTTGGTGACTGCTGTTTCCTTGGTCATCCCACCATCTCCAGGGCACGGGGAGGTGGGGGTGGGGGGAGGGTTGTGGCTGGCAAAGGGACTGGTGTCAGGGGGCTGGTGCCAACTCACCTGTGCGACCCAGTGGAGGTCGTTGAGCTTCTGTTAGGGGTCGGGCCCAGGGGGGGATTTACCAGGTGGAGGGGGGTGGGGGGGGGGGGGAGTTCCTGGGGGCCTCACCAAGGTTGGAGAGGTGAGGGGGGAGTCAGAAACACGAGGGGAGGGGCTGAAAGGGGGGAAAGGAAAAGATCGGGGCAGCTGGACAAATTGGCACTCCGATCTGCAAGCCAGCAGGAAATTACTCTCAGTGCGGCCTCGGCGAGAGAATCTCCCTGAGGCCCAAATAACGGCAAAGTGCCATTCAACAGCGCTGAGGAACTCCCCGCCAAATGCGCGAAACGCAACTCCGGCCATGCAAATATGCCAGCACTCTGCCGAGCCAGCGGGCCTTGCAACCTCTGGGGCTGAAATTAGCGCCAAAGAGCCTGGAGCTGCTTTTTAGCGCTCCACTTACCACAATCTCACTGCAGCCACAAAGATGGCTCATAGAAGACCTGCTCACTGTGGCTGTGAGTCCGAGGTGGACCCACATCTCTGTGCCAGTGAGGAACGGAGGGACACCCTCTCCCCCAGTGTGGAACGCAGACTCAAACCTGCCCTCCTGGGAGGTGGTGGCAGAGGCAGTCAGTGCTGCCAGATGCACTAGGAGGAGACAGCTGGTGATTTTTAGGGGTGGGAGTCGCCGGTGAGGTTCCTGCCCTGAGAGGGGCAGAGAACCAGGGAGGGTTTTAAATGCCGCAGTGCAGGTGTCCTATGGTTGGGGTGAGCTGTGCTGATACCCTGCTTCCTCTGCAATGGGGCAGTACTTCTGAGGAGTGGAAACACCTGGTGGGCCCCTGATTGAGCTTGGCCACGCCCATCCCCTTGGTGATACAGCTGGGGTATTAGGGTGTCCTGAGGGTTGGTCTGGGTGGGTTCCCGGATGACCAGAGGCCTTCTGAGCATTCACAGGACATAGGCAGCACTCAGCAGTGTGCGCAGTCAGGAGCCTGTAAGTAGCATCAGAGGGGTGCATTTAAAACACATACTGTAGCAATAGTGGTCTGAGCCAGGCCACCCTGATCTCGAGGGAGTCACTCTAGGTCCACAGGCGTGGCACTAAGTCACGACCCGCTAATACCCCAGGCCCAGGCAAACACCTACCAGCAAACCCAACAATATTTTAGGCTTTTTCAGAGATCGTTTAGCCTCCCGCAGCCATAGCGCCCAGTTCCTGTTTGTAAACACATGCATTCATTCGCGCCCAAGAGACTTCTGGCTAAGAGGGGTGGAACGTCGCGGAAGGGTGGAGCATGACGTATCCAAGCCGCTAATGATATTAAAATCCATGAAAATGGCGGTTTTCCATGGATCTGCCAGCGTGGGCTGCAAACTTCGCTACCGCCGCCAGCAAGAGGCTAGATCTGTCACCGGAGCCGGGGCAAACCTCGATTTTTCAATTTCACGCAATTCTCCGCTCGATCGCGATTCGCACTTCCAGTGTCGTGAAGCAGAGAATCCAGCCCATTGTATATTAAAATAGCCGTGTAGATTCAAACTTGCATTTCAGACAACATTATGTTAAAGATTTCTCCTGTGAATTATTTAACTGCGTTTTGGAAGTGTTTTTGTCTTTCTAATTTCCCTTTAGAGTTTGAACGTCTTCATCTTTTGATGTGATTCAGTCTTCTGGAATACATTCACTGACTGGGTGTCAAATCCATGAGCTGTTTTTTGTGATAATTAAAATTATATCCTATCTTAAAAGGACAACTTTTTCCCCCCTTTTTCGTTAGTTATGGAGTTTGGTGGTGTTCCTGTATCATTTCTGATGAAGAACCCCCATCTGAAATGTTAATTTATTTTTTCTCTTTCAGATTCTGATGGATCTGCTATGTATTTCCAACACTTCCTGTTTTTATTTTATTCCAGTTCCTCTTATTATCTCTAGTTCTGTAATGTCTGTTTGTACACTGCAGGGTACAGTGTAGCTACAGTAAAGGGAGTGAGTGGGCTACACCTGTACATTTCTGGAGCCCCCCGATATAGCCAGACTGGATATGTACTAGTATTTGAAGGAAGAAGTCCTGTCAAAATAAAACAACGTCTTGCAGGGAAACAGGTTAGTTCATATTTGGAAATAAAGTTTAACATTAACGAAACATTATTTGGTATAAAATAAAAAGTTTGTTTCATGATTAAAATTTCCATACCAATTACTTTAAGACATTGTAGGATAAAATAGTACAAAGGTGATAAAATTCATAATAGGATTTATCTGTTTCAGCTGGGGTCCTACTTTGGCTCAGAGCTGTGCTCTATGGACATAAACAACGATAATGTAACAGATTATCTTCTTGTCGGTGCTCCATTCTTTCATGTGCAAGGAGAGGAGGGAGTAGTTCATGTCTACCATCTCAATGAGAAGGTAGGAAATGGGGGATGGTCCTCCTTCGCATGCATGTTTAGACCACAGACAGTCAAGGTGCCGCCTCTAGTAGATTTTGTCATGTCTTGATTGGTGCTTTTGGGAAAATAGGCTGTATTCCTCAGAAGAGCGATCCAGAAATAATATAGTTCCTACACTGAACAAAAAGGAAAACAAAAGTTGGGTGCAAAAGATAATTGGATGCATTTCTGTTAAGAGGAAAGATTAAAGAACATGGAGAGATGGGCAGATCACTGGAGTGGTTTGAGTTCAATAATCTTTCCCTTTTTCCTAACTTCTTTATTTTCTAAGAGTAGGACAACACAACCAAGAGACAATCATTATTCAACAACTTCCTCATTTATAACAAATATTTCATTTATATTAAGGGGACATCAGATCTGACAAATTTGCCAGAATTCTTTGAGGAGGTATCAGGCAGAGTAGATAGAAGATGTTGTATGTTTGGATTTTCAAAAAGCATTTGATAATGTGCCACACAAAAGGCTACGACACAAGATAGAGCTCATGGTGTTGCAGGTAATATTCTCGCATGGATAGATGATTGGCTAACTAACAGGAAGAAGTGAGGAGAGAGAAGGGATCTTTCTCAGGTTGGAGGGCAGTAACGAGTGGAGTGCACAGAGATCAATGCTGGGACCACAGCTCTTCACAATATATATTAATGATTGGGGAACGGAACAGAGTGCATTGTGGCCATATTTTCAGATGATACAAAGGTGGGAGGGAAGGCAGGTTGTAAGGAGGGTATACATAGTTTACGGATAGATAGTGACAGGTTAAGTGCCTGGACATAAAATTGGCAAATGGAATTCAATGTGGGAAAATGTGAGGGTGTTCATTTTTCAAAAAAGAATGAGAAGATGGTTATTATTTAAATAGAGAGAGACTGCAGAAAGCTGTAGTACAAAGAGACTTGGGGGTCCTTGTTCATGAAACCCAGAAAGTTAGCAAACAGGTGCAGAAGGTAATGGGGAAGGCAAATGGAATGTTGGCTTTTATTTAAAGGGGCTGGAATATAAAAGTAGAGAGGTGTTGCTGCAATTGTACAAGGTTCTAGTGAGAGAGGCCACATTTAGAATACCAGTTTTGGTCCCCACATTTAAAGAAAGAGATATATATTATCATTGGAGGCAGTACAGAGAAGGTTTATCATAGATCATAGAATTTACAGTGCAGAAAGAGGCCATTCGGCCCATCGAGTCTGCACCAGCTCTTGGAAAGAGCACCCTACCCAAGGTCAACACCTCCACCCTATCCCCATAACCCAGTAACCCCACCCAACACTAAGGGCAATTTTGGACACTAAGGGCAATTTATCATGGCCAATCCACCTAACCTGCACATCTTTGGAATGTGGGAGGAAACCGGAGCACCCGGAGGAAACCCACGCACACACGGGGAGGATGTGCAGACTCCGCACAGACAGTGACCCAAGCCAGAATCGAACCTGGGACCCTGGAGCTGTGAAGCAATTGTGCTATCCACAATGCTACCGTGCTGCCCTTTTAACAGCAGTTTACTAGACTGAGCCTGAGTATGGAGGGGCTGCCATATGAGAAAAGATTGGACAGGTTGGGTCTGTATCAATCAGATACCTGGTTTGCATTTGAAGCAAAAGTGTAGCAGTTCACAGTTAATTATTCCATGCTGCATTCCCCATGGCAACACCTCTACCAATAAGAATTCAATCCGCACTCTCTTCTCATCCAGTATTAACTTTTATTTCCTTTACTATTGGTTAATCTTTGATAGCAGTCCTGATGAGTGCAAGATGAAAAGCTTTGATATCATGTTCCTTTTTTTCAGCAAAACTCATAGTGAAAGTTCTCGATTCAAATAAATGGAAACAAAGTCCCATAGCGAGTGCGTATAGCTGCGTGTTTCCCAGAGCTCACAGCACCGAGAAACACAGAGCTACACAATGTGACTCTCATTGTATAAGGGGCCTCAGCAGGTCGAAGCTGCACATAGCCCCATTCTGCACCGTGGGGAGCTCCACTCGCCGTAAATCCCCAGTGTCGCGAGAGATCTGGACGCCATTTAGAAATGGCGTCCCGATCTCTGAGACCCCCGAAGCAATCCATGCACCCCCAGTCTGACCACAGTGGGAGGGTCCTTGCACCCCCCCCCCCGATACCCCCCACCAATACCCATGCACGGCAGCCCCGACCCAATCGAATGCACGCATAAAATGCCAGCTTGGTACCTTGGCAGTGCCCATGCAAGTTGGCAATGCCACCTGGCAGTGTTAGACTGGCATCCAGGTGGCATTCCCAGGGTGCCAAGCTGGCATCAGCAGTGCCAGGAACCCACCCTGTCAAAAGGACATGCAGCTGGGGGCCTACGATCCCCTGGGAATGCCCGCACGAGTGCCGTCCGTCTGGTCCGTTTGTGGGGACCAGTGCTGAACGGCGCTCGCCCAAGGCCTTCCACGATGAAGGGGTTGAAACCCAAACTGTCAGGTACCTTGGGAATCTGCACATTAGAATGAGACGTAACTCCCTCACTCTAATATGCAGATGCGAAAAAGGGATTTACATTGCAACGTCTCGCCAGATCACGTTGGATCTTGCGAGGCTTTGTGAGCCGGGTAGATCCCAGGAGCGAGGTGTCCCTGCTTTCATTGACCACGCTGCATCGCGGCAAGCTACGTTTCAGGCATAGCATGGCCATTGGATCATGCTCTTCGCATTTTAATAGCTCACTGCCCATCCCCAAAGCAAACCTTCCACCTGAGTCTCGAGGAAAGGATAGGAAATGTAATGCAGCAGCAAATAATAACAATAATCTTTATTATTGTCACAAGTAAGCTTATATTAACACTGCAATAAAGTTACTGTGAAAATCCCCTAGTTGCCACACTCCGGCTCCTGTTCGGGTACACAGGGGCTGGTTTTGCACAAGGCTAAATCGCTGGCTTTGAAAGCAGACCAAGGCAGGCCAGCAGCACGGTTCAATTCCCGTACCAGCCTCCCCGAACAGGCGCCGGAATGTGGCGACTTGGGGCTTTTCACAGTAACTTCATTTGAAGATTACTTGTGACAATAAGCGATTTTCATTTCATTTCATTTCACAGAGGGAGAATTCAGAATGTCCAATTCACCTAACAGCACGTCTTTTGGGACTTGTGGGAGGAAACCGGAGCACCCGGAGGAAACCCACGCAGACACGGGGAGAACGTGCAGACTCCACACAGACAGTGACCCGGCGGGGAATCGAACCTGGGACCCTGGAGCTGTGATGCAACAGTGCTAACCACTGTGCTACCGTGCTGCCGAGCTATATCTGGCTTTGGAGACAGGAACCTCATTAATCCTGAGGGCGGTTGATCTCTTTAAGGTCCTGATTAGACCAAAATAACATTGTGTGAGAGAGCGAATCCACCCACAAAATAACATTGTGTGTGAGCGGGATATCACCAACAAAATAAAAACCGACTTCAAAATCTTAGGCCTGCAAGCCGCATTTTAGTTTTTTTTTGGTCTCTGCAGCACTGGACCTCCAGACAGTGAGTTGAGAAGTTAGCATTGTCTCCTTTTGCCTTATTTGAAAGATTCCATCAGGCCAGTGCCTATACAATGTAGGGCAAGGTGCTCCCAGGTGAATCCAGAAATCCAATGCCCTAAACTCCCATCCCCCCAATTTCCTGATCTTGTCCCTAGAGAATAGGTAATTCCTGGCATTGCCTGAAGTATGGAGCATTCTCTGGGGAGCTGGGTATCCTTTGGGGTTCTGGACATGCCCTAGGACAAGGGTCATAAAACTCAGGCCTGTGCAATTTTCAAAAGTGATCCTTGGAACCTCGTGAAAATATGTAAGATGCATGTTGACAAAGTTGGCTAAATATCGAAAGGCTCTTTCTAATTAATTGAATTCTTAGCTATTGATAGCAGTGGTTCCAAGTGTTCATACAACCTCTGTTCTTTGTATCTTTTTTATTTAACAGGATACATTTGAAGAAAGGGAGAGTTTGACAGGAATATCCAGCTTTACCAATGCCAGGTTTGGAGTTGCCATTTCAAACATAGGTGACATCAACATGGATGGATACAATGATGTGGCCATTGGAGCTCCTTTGGAGGAAGATCATAGAGGCAGTGTCTATATCTTTAATGGTCATAGGGATGGTATCCACATGACTCATTCCCAGGTAAGGCTGGTCACAGCAGTTATATTGTACATGCTACAGTCCAGGCTCTCTTAACTATTTGTGATCATGTTGATCAGCAGTCTCCTGTGAACAGAATCTTTGCAATGCTTTGAACATGACTGTTCCTCAGGGCTAACAATGACCTCATACCGAGCTTTTGCAATTTTACCCTGTACGACTAAAACTACAAGTTGAATTTTATTCATTGATAAAGAAGTTAAAGAATCATTGCAAAATAAGCAGAACAACTGACTGTAAACGTTTCAGTAAGTATGTAAAGAGAAAAAGATTTATAACAATGAATATAGGCCCCTTACAGTCAGAAACGGGGGAATTCATAACAGGGAACAAAGAAATGGCTGAGGAACTAAATTCGGACTTTGATTCTGTCTTCACAAAGGAAGACATGAATAATGTACTGGATGTTCTGAGAAACACAAGTTTTAGAGAGGGGCTGCAGGAAATTAGTATTATTACTGATTAGAGGTAGCTAATATAAGCCCGCTGTTCAAAAAGGGAGGTAGAGAGAAAACAGGGAACTATAGACCAGTGAGCCTAATATCAGTAGTAGGGAAGTTGCTGGAGTCCATTATCAAGGATTTCATAGCCCAGCATTTGGAAAGCAGTGGTGTAATCAGACAAAGTCAGCATGGATTTACAAAAGGAAAATCATGCTGGACGCATCTACTAGAATTCTTTGAAGATATAACTTGAAGAGTTGATCAGGGAGAACTGGTGGATGTGGCTTATTTAGATTTTGAAAAGACTTTTGACAACGTCTCACATAACAGATTACTTTGTAAAGTTAAAGCACATGGAATGGACAGAAAGCTGGTTAGCAGACAGGAAGCAAAACGTTGGAATAAATGGGTCTTTTTCTGAATGGGAGGCAGTGACTAGTGGGGTACCTCAGGGATCTTGCTGGGACTGCAACTGTTCACATGTTGAGCGCGATCTACCCGAATGGGGACAGAGCCCCTTAGCGCGATTAGCCGGGTGTTTCTCGGTGTTTACAGTGTTGAGAAATACCCCACCACATAACCCCCATTTGGGTAGATCGGGGGCCCCAGCGGGTATACGGGTGGCTGAGACTGCACTTAGCCCCATTACCAACACTGAGGAATTCAGCTCACCGGAAGTCCTCAACGCAGGGAGAGATCGGGATATCATTGAAAAATGAGGTCCTGATCTCCCGAGCCCCCGACACGACCCCTGAACTCCCCCAAACCCCAACTCACATGTAAGGGGGTCCTTGCCCCCTGCCCACACCCTTCCACACCCATGCAGGATCCCCCGATCTGATTCCTGTTGTGCAAATAATGCCAGGTTGGCACCTTGACAGTGTCAGCCTGGCAGTGCCCCAGCCAGCCTGCAGAGCCACATGGCACCTTGGCAGTGCCAGGCTGCCACCCTGCCCAGAGCCAAAGCACCTGGGGGCCTCCGATCCCCTGGGAGAGCCCCATGACTGCCATCACTGTTATGCGGACCAGCACTGAACGGCACTTGACTGAGATCTCCAAGGCCAGCGAGTTACATCCCATGTCTTGGTTAGATCTCCAAACACGTATTAGAGTGAGATCCGCTGTCTCACTCTAATATGCAGATTTGCCAGAAAGCGATCTTGCCCAGCAGCAAGGACCACTCTGGAGACTTCTGCTTCCTTCAATCTTCACAAGGCCCATCTCTTTCAACAGAGTCAATTCTCACCAGCATCCTGCTTTGTGCTTCACACAAAAACAATCTTTTCTTCTGCTGCTACTGTCTTCCTCTAAATTACTAAGAGCGGGATTTAACCACCGCCTTGCGCCCCACGCGGATCTTTGCGCACCTGTTAAATAGCGCAAAAGGCCAAAATCGAGATTCTTTCTGGTCGCAAATCGCTTTGCTATCTAACCGGCTTGCTCCGATGCAAGTTCCAGATCACACCCAAAGATGGCGAGCATACCATTAACCATCATTTACATTCATTTCCAACTCATTCACACGTTGAATGTAATGGCCTTCCAGGAATTAACCGGTTCCCCAGTGATAAATCACGCGGACATTGTTTTATACTCCTTTTTAAAATGTGAAGCTGGTGCAATGGCTGCTGAGGGGAACTGAGGACGTGAGTTGGCATTTCCATTTACAGGCATGCAGCTCCAGGGTACTGAACAGCTGGCCCAGTGCTTGAAGGGGGGCGGGGAGTGTAAGGGACCCCTCGGGGGGGTTGGACTTGATTGGGGGCTGAGGCACTCCAGGTCGGGGGAGGGGAGGTGGTGAGGGGCTTTCCATCCATGAAGCCTTCAAGTCATCTTCAAATATTGTGGATACCGGTAACAGGGGAAACTACAGACACTGCCTGTCTATCCTTCTAAAAGCAAATACTTGGAGGTTACTGTTGCTGTTTACTTCTTTCTCTGTAGCCTGAAAGAAGGGCAATTTTTTAAAGATATGTGGGTCCTGGAACACCAGACTCGGGGACGTATGAGTCCAGAAGACAATCAGGTTTGAGGCATGAAGACGCTGGGGGACCTGGTATATGACATTGATCCAAATGAACAACATGATGAAGATGTTGAAGAAATGCTTTCACAGATTGCTGATGCATTTGTTGCTCGTACGGTGAGTGCTGCATGGAACAAGCACGTGACCATGGGTCAAACACTGTGGAAATCGAGGTTGTTCAACTGCACGTTGAGCACCAGTGGAATATGTGGATGCCAAGATTTGGTTTCAATGAGATGGACTGTGCAGGAGGGCCTGCTGCTCATGGATTGAGACTGGCACTGATACGAGGAACAACCAACAAATATCGCATTGCTGAACAAATTATTTCTATGACAAAGTTCTGGTCATGATTACATATTCTCAGGCTTATCCTCCGTTTCTGTTGAGGAACCTGCGAGGGGGGATATCAAGTGTTTGGTTTTTTCATGACAATCAGCTGATATAGTTTTGTATTGGGACCAATATTGAACGGTGATGTTCCTTTGTTGATTAATGGTTAGTGTGATATGGGGAATGTTACATAGTTGATTTTCAAATCTTTGTTACTGTCGACTGTTTTAATAAACAAAATATTACTCAAGTGGATTCTCATGGGTACAGGTGCCATGGGCAGGATTCTCCAATCCCGCGGCAGAGTGTCTACGGCGTCGTGCGACGGCGTGAATGGGCCGCACCCACATCTAATTCTGGCCCCTACAGAGGGCCAGCACGGCGTTGGGGCGGTTTGCGCCGCTCCAGCTGCAGATCCCAACGCGAACTGGGCACCGCAGATCCGTGCATGTGCAGTTGCGCCAGTGCCAACGAGGACATGTGCAGTGGCCTCCTTCAACGCGCCGGCCCCGACGCAACATAGCGCAGGGTTACAGGGGCTGGCGCGTAGGAAAGGAGGCCCCCAGCCACAGAGGCTGGCCCGCCGATTGGTGGGTCCCGATCGCGGGCCAGGCCACATCGGAGGCCTCCCCCGGGGTCGGACCCCCCCTCCCTCCCCTCAGGCCGCCACCCGACCCTTACATGCCAAGGTCCCTCCGGCCCATGGCAGGTTAGAACGGCACCAGCGGGACTTGGCTCTTTTCCTACGGCTGCTCGGCCCATCCGGGCCGGAGAATCAGCGGGCCAGCCACGTAGAGCAGCCCGCAACCGGCGCCGTGCCAACCACGCCGGTGCCAATGGCACTGCAGTGAATCGTGTGCCAGCGTCGGGGCGGCGTGGCCCGTTGGCGGGGACTCTCCGGCCCGCGCGAGGCTGGGAGAATTCCGCCCCATATCTCAGACAATAATTATTGCATCGTATTTCAATCAGACTCTGAAGTGTGAACAGTTTGCCTGAACTCTGGAAGCTTCAGCACCATAAAGGCAGCAGTCAATAATCAAACACTCCAGAGCTGCTCTTCAGCTTTGGGTTATCCTCTCCACCAAAGGGCGAGTGTGTGGATCAGGGGAGGGCACCTGAGCACGGCCTCCCGAATGTTCCCAGGAGGTGTCTGTGGATTCCTGATGTGGCCAGGGGAGAGTGTGCAGAGCGACGTTTTCCAGCACATCTGGTTTGTTGCATGGCATTCTGAGAGAAGGTGGGACACGTAAGGGCAGAGGAGGCTTGGGGGACTTGAGGGTCCTGGGGTGGAAGCCCCAACTCATTGTCAGTCTCTCTCCTTCTCCAATTGCTTACAGATACCTAAATGGATGGTGGCGTCTGTCCCGCAGAGGATGCCCACATGGTGCTGGTGGCAGCCCAGGGGTGAAATTCTCCGTTATCGGCGCGATGTCCGCCGACCGGTGCCAAAAACGGCAGAAACCTCCGCATCTTGGGGGGCCGAGCCCTAACCTTGAGGGGCTAGGCCCGCGCCGGACTGATTTCCGCCCCGCCAGCTGGCGGGAAAGGCCTTTGGTGCCCCGCCAGCTGGCGCGGAAATGACATTGCCGGGTGGCGCATGCGCGGGAGCGTTAGCGGCCGCTCACGGCATCCCCGCGCATGCGCAGTGGAGGGGGTCTCTTCCGCCTCCGCCATGGTGGAGACCGTGGCGAAGGCGGAAGGAAAAGAGTGCCCCCACGGCACAGGCCCGCCCGCGGATCGGTGGGCCCCGATCGCGGGCCAGGCCACCGTGGGGGCACTCCCCAGGGCCAGATCGCCCCACGCACCCCCCAGGACCTCGGAGCCCGCCCGCGCCGCCTTGTCCCGCCGGTAAGAGAGGTGGTTTAATCCACGCCGGCGGGACAGGCATTCCAGCAGCGGGACTTCGGCCCATCCGGGCTGGAGAATCGCTGGGGGGGGTGTGGGGGCCCGCCAACCGGCGCGGCGCGATTCCCACCCCCGCCGAATATCCGGTGCCGGTGAATTTGGCAACCGGCGGGGGCGGGATTCACGCCAGCCCCCGCCGATTCTCCGACCCGGCGGGGGGGTCGGAGAATCTCGCCCCAGGTTGCCACACGCCAGGGAAGGCAGCAGTGTCGACGCAGGCTAGAGGTGGCACCCCATGTGCAGGGGGGCACCGCATTCCCTGAAGACCAGGCCAACCATCAGGCTGAAGAGGAACCCAGAAGGGGAAGCCAGCAAGGGCCCAAGGTGTACAGACATCGTTGGTATTTTGAGGAGATGGTGGACAGCAGGAAACTTTGTCTCAACAAAGAGACAGTGCGACACCTGTGCCATGTCTGGTTCATTCCAGAGTTCGAGCGAGGGTGTGTGTAGCATATCACAAGCTACTGCCCACAGGTTCATCCATGAGGTCACGGATGCCTTGTATGCCCGGGCATCAGAATTTATCAACTTTGAGCTGGACCAAGCCATAAGACCAAAAGACACAGGAGCAGAATTAGGCCATTCGGCTCAGAGAATCTTATCCAACATTCAATCATGGGCAGCACGGTAGCACAAGTGGCTAGCACTGTGGCCTCATAGTGCCAGGGTCCCAGGTTCGATTCCCCGCTGGGTCATTGTCTCTGCGGAGTCTGCATGTTCTTCCCGTGTCTGCGTGGGTTTCCTCCGGGTGCTCCGGTTTCCTCCCACAGTCCAAAGACGTGGAGGTTAGGTGGATTGGCCATGCTAAATTGCCCTTAGTGTCCAAAAAAGGTGAGGAGGGGTTATTGGATTACGGGGATAGGGTGGAAGTGTGGGCTCAAGTGGGTCGGTGCAGACTCGATGGGCCAAATGGCCTCCTTCTGCACTGTTCTTTGGCTAATAAGTTTCTCATCCCCTTTCTCATGTCTTCTCCCCATAACTGCTGATTCCCATTGTTAATTAAGAGCCTATCTATCTGTGTCTTAAATCATCAGTGATTTGGCCTCCACAGACTTCTGCGGCAAAGAGTTCCAGATTCACCACCCTCTGGCTGAAGAAATTCCCCCTCATCTCTGTTTTAAAAGATCGTCCCTTTAGTCTGAGATGGTGTCCTCTGGTTCTAGTTTTTCCGACAAGTGGAAACATCCCCTCCACGTCCACTCTATCCAGACCTCGCAGTATCCTGTATGTTTCAATAAGATCCCCCTCATCCTTCTAAACTCCAATGAGTACAGACCCAGAGTCCTCAACTGTTCCTCATACACAAGCTCTTCATTCCAGGGGTAATCTTGTGAACCTCCTCTGGACCCTATCCAAGCCCAGCAGTTACGGGGCCCCAAACTGCTCACAATAATCCAAAAGGGGTCTGACCAGAGCCTTTTTACAGCCTCAGAAGTACATCCCTGGTCTTGTATTCTAGCCCTCTTGTCCTCTGCATATCTGCACCAAGATGCCAGGTGCAGGACTCTCCAGATCCAGGGGGTAATTGATGGCGTGCATGTCTCCTTGTGTGCACTGGGGCATCAGGGAGTGTACTTCATTAACAGGAGAGGGTTCAACTCATTGAATGTTCAACTTGTGTGCAACCACCACCTCCGAATCTTGCACATTTGTGCATGCTTCCCAGGGTGCGTGCATGGCAGCTACATCCTGGAACACTCGGAGATCCCTTGCATCTTCGAGGATCACCCCAGGGTGACAGGTTGGCTCTTAGGGGATAAGGGGTATCTGCCAAGGTCCTGGCTGATTTCGCCAGTGTGGAGGCCGGTGATCGAGGCGGAGACCTGATATAAGAGGCCCATGTTGCCACCTGTGCTGTCTTTGAGCGGTGCATCGGATTGCATTAAATGCGGATCCGATGCCTGGACAGCTCTGGTGGTGCCCTGCAGTACACCCCTCAAGGGTCTCCCGCTTTGTGGTGGTCTACTGTGCCATCCTCAAGCTGGCACAGCAGTGGGGCAACATGTTGGAGGAGGATGAGGAGGGACATGCGGCCTCGTCTGAGGAAGAGGCAGACCAGAAGGGGTTGGAGGTCAAGCCAGGAGGAACGGAGGATGGAGCCTAGGCGGCGGCGAGAGTCCAGCACCCATATTGTAAAGTTACAATTCCTATTGCAAACAGTTTTAAAGCTTACAAGATAGAGTTTGCAAATTCTAGAAGTGCCAATGTAAAATCAAGACAAGCAATGTTAAGGAAATAGTCCAACTCATTGTCTCTCCTCATGCTCCTTTTAATCTTCAAATTATTTAGCGAATAAGGGGGAAGGACGTTATGCCTGGGCTGCAGTACTTTGGACAATCAATAGCTGGCACATCAGATATGGATGCAGATGGGCTCCTTGATATAACAGTTAGTGCACAGGACAACGTTCTGGTATTCAGGTATGTAGCCATATTTAATACACCTCATTTTAAAAGACTAATTGGTTACCTTACTAATGTATTTTGTTTTGTGTTTTTAAAAATGCTCAAAATTGTTCAGAACATGGCAGACTGTTTAAAGGGGAAATAAGATTGAAAGCTTTTGGAAAATAGAAGCACCATAGTAACATAGCCACATAAGAACATAATAACATAAGCATAGGACCAAGAGTAAACCATACAGCCTCTCAAGCCTGCTCTGCCATTCAGCTGTTCATCGCTGGTCTGTCACAACTCCACTTCTCGCCCGCTCCCAATATTCCTTGATTGCCTGAGGAGCCAACATTAGAGATGCAGCATCATAACATTAAAGGGATTGCATCACCAGTTTAGAGGCACAACATCATGACATTCAAGGCATGGTACCGTTATACAGGAGACACAGCATTGTAACATTGTAACATTAGAGACACAGCGTCGTAACATTAGAGACACAGCATCGCAACAGTAGAGGCACAGCATCGTAACATTGGAGTCACAGCATAGTAACATTGCAGATACTGCATCGTAACATTAAAGCACATCATCGTAACATTAGAGGCACAGCATCGTAACATTGGAGATGCAGCATCGTAACATTGGAGACACAGCATCATAACATTAGAGCACATCATCGTAACATTAGAGGCATAGCATCGTAACATTCGTGACACAGCATTGTAACATTAGAGACACAGCATTGTAACATTAGAGACACAGCATTGTAACATTAGAGACACAGCATTGTAACATTAGAGCACACCATCGTAACATTAGAGACACAGCATCGCAACAGTAGAGGCACAGCATCGTAACATTGGAGTCACAGCATAGTAACATTGCAGATACTGCATTGTAACATTAGAGGCACAGCATCGTAACATTGGAGACACAGCATCGTAACATTAGAGACAGCATCGTAACATTCGAGTCACAGCATCGTAACATTAGAGACACAGCATCGTAACATTGGAGACACAGCATCGTAACATTAGAGACAGCATCGTAACATTCGAGTCACAGCATCGTAACATTAGAGACACAGCATCGTAACATTGGAGACACAGCATCGTAACATTAGAGCACATCATCGTAACATTAGAGGCATAGCATCGTAACATTCGTGACACAGCATTGTAACATTAGAGGCATAGCATCGTAACATTCGCGACACAGCATTGTAACATTAGAGACACAGCATCGTAACATTACAGACACAGCATTGTAACATTAGAGACACAGCATCGTAACACCAGAGACACAGCATCGTAACATTAGAGACACAGCATCGTAACATTCGTGACACAGCATTGTAACATTAGAGGCATAGCATCGTAACATTCGCGACACAGCATTGTAACATTAGAGACACAGCATCGTAACATTAGAGACACAGCATTGTAACATTAGAGACACAGCATTGTAACATTAGAGGCATAGCATCGTAACATTCGCGACACAGCATTGTAACATTAGAGACACAGCATCGTAACATTAGAGACACAGCATCGTAACATTAGAGACAGCATCGTAACATTAGAGACACAGCATTATAACATTAGAGGCACAGCATTGTAACATTGGAGACACAGCATCGTAACATTAGAGACACAGCATCGTAACATTAGAGACACAGCATCGTAACATTAGAGACACAGCATTGTAACATTAGAGGCACAGCATCGTAACATTGGAGACACAGCATCGTAACATTAGAGACAGCATCGTAACATTCGAGTCACAGCATCGTAACATTAGAGACACAGCATCGTAACATTAGAGACAGCATCGTAACATTAGAGACACAGCATCGTAACACTGGAGACACAGCATCGTAACATTAGAGACACAGCATCGTAACATTAGAGACACAGCATCGTAACATTAGAGTCGCAGCATCGTAACATTAGAGGCACAGCATCGTAACATTGGAGACACAGCATCATAACATTAGAGACACAGCATCGTAACATTAGAGACACAGCATCGTAACATTAGAGACACAGCATTGTAACATTAGAGGCACAGCATCGTAACATTGGAGACACAGCATCGTAACATTAGAGACAGCATCGTAACATTCGAGTCACAGCATCGTAACATTGGAGACACAGCATCGTAACATTAGAGACACAGCATTGTAACATTAGAGACACAGCATCGTAACATTAGAGACACAGCATCATAACATTAGAGACAGCATCGTAACATTAGAGACACAGCATCGTAACATTGGAGGCACAGCATCGTAATATTAGAGCACAGCATTGTAACATTGGAGACACAGCATCGTAACATTCGAGACACAGCATCGTAACATTAGAGACACAGCATCGTAACATTAGAGACAGCATCGTAACATTGGAGGCACAGCATCGAAACATTGGAGACAGCATCGTAACATTAGAGACAGCATCGTAACATTGGAGGCACAGCATCGAAACATTGGAGACAGCATCGTAACATTAGAGACACAGCATCGTAACATTAGAGACACAGCATCGTAACATTAGAGACACTGCATCGTAACATTAGAGGCACAGCATCATAATATTAGAGCACATCATCGTAACATTATAGGCACAGAATCGTAACATTCAAGGCACAGCATCGTAACATTAGAGACACAGCATTGTAACATCAGAGACACAACATCTTAACATCAGAGACACAGCATCGTAACACCAGAGACACAGCATTGTAACATTAGAGGCACAGCATCGTAACATCAGAGACAACATCGTAACATCAGAGACACAGCATCGTAACATCAGAGACACACATGTTAAATGCACACATTTTAACATTTGAGATACAGAAATGTAACACCAAAGAGAAAGCATAATCCCATTAGGACACAGCATCGTGACCTTTAAAGGCACAATATGGGAACATTCAATGAAAATTATTCCCTTTCCTGTCTATGATTTTCTCTAATTTGTCTGCTGTTAATTTCATGAGAGAGATGAAGAATAAACGCAGTACACATGACATTGGCTGAAATATAGGTTTGAGAGCAAATAGAAGAGAACATACAATGTAGAGGGTCATTGATTTTGAAGAAATTATGAAGCACTAACACAGTCTCTGTTGATACAAACTATGAATAGATGCAGTTAGTGAGGGGGCAGCACAGTGGTTAGCACTGCTGTCTCACGGCACCGAGGATCCAGGTTCGAGCCCGGCCCCCGGTTAATGACCGTGTGGAGTTTGCTTATTCTCCGTGTCTGCGTGGGTCTCACCCCCAAATCCCAAAGATGTGCAGGTGGAGTGGCCACGCTAAATTGTCCCTTAATTGGGAAAGAAATGAAAATTTAATTTATAAAAATAATAAATAGGTGCAGTTAGTAATGTCAGTCACAGTGTCTGGATCTTTGTTCAAAGAAACTAGTTATATTAAACATAATTTGGGTATTTTCACAAGTGATGTCAATTCTTTCTAGCTCAAGACCAGTTATCAACATTGGAGTGAATGTCACATTTTTTCCGAAGATGGTGCCTTTGTCTTTCACAACAATCAATGAGCAGAAGAAAAATATTCTAGCTTCTGTGTGTTTTACCGTTCAATCGGAGTTTACATCAATAGGTAATGCCTCAATGACACTACAGAATGTAGAAGGGAATGTCCGCATCACATTTATCTGTGGTTTCATTCTTATCTATCTAATCATAGTCAGAGAATAGCTTGTAATGGCTTCCCATGTGCTCCTGCACTGCTAAATCTAATGGCTCCCAGATGTCAATTGTTCGCCCCCTACTATTTTTCATCTACATTCTGTTCCTTGGAAATATTATCTACAGGCACAGCATTTCTTCAGACAGCACGGTAGCACAGTGGTTAGCACTGTTCCTTCACAGCTCCAGGATCCCAGGTTCGATTCCCGGCTTGGGTAACTGTTTGTGTGGAGTCTGCACGTTCTCCCCGTGTGTGCTTGTGTTTCCTCCGGGTGCTCCGGTTTCTTCCCACAAGTCCCGAAAGACGTGCTGTTAAGTGAATTGGACATTCTGAATTCTCCCTCAGTGTACCCGAACAGGCGCCGGAATGTGGCGACTAGGGACTTTTCACAGTAACTTCATTGCAGTGTTACAATGACATTTTATTACTTTATTCCCTATTTACTGTACCTGTATAACAGCCTTTTATGATCCATGCATTAGGACACCCAGATCCCTCTGCTCCTAACAGCTCTGCAATCTCTCACCATTTAGACAATAAGCTTCTTTTATATTCTTCAAGCCAAAATGAACGATTTCACATTTGCCACATTATACTCCATTTGCCAAAAGTTTGCCCACTTGCTTAACCTAGCTATGTCCCTTTGCAGCCTGCTTATGTCCAATTCACAATTTACTTTCCTACCTATCTGTATGTTGTCAGCAAATTTCACAACCATACCTTCAGTCCCTTCATCCAAGTTATCAGCACAGTGATTAGCACTGTTGCTTCACAGCCCCAGGGTCTCAGGTTCGATTCCCAGCTTGGGTCACTGGCTGTGCGGAGTCTGCACGTTCTCCCCGTGTCTGCGTGGGTTTCCCCCGGGTGCTCCGGCAGCACGGTAGCATTGTGAATAGCACAATTGCTTCACAGCTCCAGGGTCCCAGGTTCGATTCCGGCTTGGGTCACTGTCTGTGCGGAGTCTGCACATCCTCCCCGTGTGTGCGTGGGTTTCCTCCGGGTGCTCCGGTTTCCTCCCACAGTCCAAAGATGTGCAGGTTAGGTGGATTGGCCATGATAAATTGCCCTGCGTGTCCAAAATTGCCCTTAGTGTTGGGTGGGGTTCCTGGGTTATGGGGATCGGGTGGAGGTGTTGACCTTGGGTAGGGTGCTCTTTCCAAGAGCCGGTGCAGACTTGATGGGCCGAATGGCCTCCTTCTGCACTGTAAATTCTATGAATTCTATGTGCTATTAGGTAATTTGGACATTCTGAATTCTCCCGCGGTTTAGCCGAACAGGCGCCGGAATGTGGCGACTAGGGGCTTTCCACAGTAACTTCATTGCAGTGTTAATGTAAACCTACTTGTGACACTAATAAAGATTTTTATTATTTATTTTTATTGCACATTGCAAAATGTTGAGGCCCCAGCAATGATCCTTGTGATGCACCACTCCTTACATCCTGCCAACCAGAATGTGACCCATTTATGCCAACTCTGTTTCCTGTTAACTAGACAATCTTCAATCCATACCAATATGTTACCTCAAAAAGCATGAACTTTTATTTTCTGCAATAACCTTTGATGTTGCACTTCTTCAAATGCCTTCTGGGAATCTAAGTACACTACATCCATCAGTTCCCCAAGTGATTCCTTCAAAGACAGGGGCGGGATTCTTTGACCCCCCGCCGGGTCGGAGAATCGCCGGGGGGCAGCGTGAATCCCGCCCCCGCCGGCCGCCGAATTCTCCGGCACCAGAGATTCGGCGGGTGCGGGAATCGCGCCGCGCTGGTTGCCCCCCCCCCCCCGACAATTCTCCGGCCCGCGATGGGCCGACGTCCCGCTGCTTCTATGCCAGTCCAGCCGGCGTAAATTGAACCAGGTCCCTTACCGGTGGGACCCGGCGGCCGGCGGGCTCCGGGGTCCTGGGGGGAGGCGCGGGGCGATCTGGCCCCGGGGGTGCCCCCACGGTGGCCTGGCCCGCGATCGGGGCCCACCGATCTGCGGGCGGGCCTGTGCCGTGGGGGCACTCTTTTCCTACGCACCGACCACCAGCCTCCGCCATGGCCGACGCATAGGTGAACCCCCCCCTGCGCATGCGCGGGGATGACATCAGCAGCCGCTGACGCTCCCGCGCATGCATGGACTCGTGCCAGCCGGCGGAGTCCCTTCGGCCCCAGCGCCAAAGGCCTTCCACGCCAACCGTCGGGGCGCCAACCACTCCGGGGCGAGCTTAGCCCCTAAAAGTGCGGAGGATTCCGCACCTTTGTGGCCCAACGCTGGAGTGGTTCACGCCACTCCGTTCCGCCGGGACCCCCCGCCCCGCCGGGTAGGGGAGAATCCCGCCCCAGGTCTCTTTTTTCAGCAATCCTCAACTTCTGTACTTCCAAATGACGATTTTCAAACAACTTTCAACAGATTTCATGGTGTTAAATGTGTTGTGATTTCCTGAATGACAGCCTTGAGCATGATTTGTATTTGTATTTGAAATTAAGGTCAGGTAGTCTGTATCCAGCATATCCCTGTGGCACGGTGGCACAGGGTTAGAACTGCTGCCTCACAGTGCCAGTGACCCAGGTTCGATTCCGACCTTGGGTGACTGTGTCGTGTTTGCATATTCTCCCCGTGTGTGCGTGGGTTTTCTCCGGGTTCTCTAGTTTCCCCCCACAGTCCAAAGATGTGCAGGTTATGTGGATTGGCCGTGATAAATTGCCCTTAGTGACCAAATGATTAGGTTGGTTTATTGGGTTATGGCGATAGGTTGGGGGAATGGGCCTAGGTAGGATGCTCTTTCAGAGGGTCAGTACAGATTTAATGGACCAAATGGCCTCCTTCAGCACTCTAGTGACTCTATGATTCTATCCCAGCAACATTTCCAAAATTTGACAGGCAAGAAGCAATTTGAAAATCGATGAGATGAGGAGTTCTTGAAATCTCAGAGAAACAAATTGTGTCAGGAATTAAGGACATTATTTGAAAGAGACTGATTGTTTGAAAGGAATGGAGGACGCACACTGAGAGGAATAGAGATTACTGACTATTTGAAAGGGACTGAGGGGACGGAGTGTTTCACTCCGGCGTTGGAGCCCGCTCCCAGCCCCCGGGGGGCTAGGAGTGGCGTTGTGTGGTAGTATGTATTGGGGGTCATGTGGGACTGGAAGCCCTAATGTCATTGGCTGACAGATCCCGGGTCCTGGTTGGCCGTTGACCTCATGCTCCGCCCTGAAGGCGAAGTATAAGAAGCCGGTGTCTTCCCCCGCAGGCCAGTTTACTATCGGGCTGCGGGGGAACAGACACGCTTAATAAAGCCTCATCGAATTCACTCTGTTTGTCTCACGGAGTCTTTGTGCGCCACACGTTGCTTATTTTACACGTGCTGGGCCTTGACGCCGCGTAAAAAGCGGCGCCGTGTCTATGATGCGGCCGGCTTCGCGTAAATGACGTCACCCTCGTATGCCCGGTTGCCGTCCTCCCCGAGGCAGCCCCGCAAGAAGATGGCGCATGGATCTTGCGGGGCAGTGGAGAAAAGGAGGTCCTCCTTTAGAGAGGCCGGCCCGCCGATCGGTGGGCACCGATCGCAGGCCAGATCCCATCGGAGGCCCCCCCTGATGCAGGAACCCCCTCCCCCCCCCACAGGCTGCCCCCCCCCAGCCTTCCCGCACAGGTGTGGACGGCGCCGGCGGGAACCGGTCGTGTTGAGGCGGCCGCTCAGCCCATCCGGGCCGGAGAATCGCCGCTCGCCTTTTGCAAACGGCCAGGCGTGATTCTCGCTGGTTTGGGGGGGGGGGGGGAAAATCGCATGCGGGTGTCGGGGCGGAGTGGCGGGACTCGCGCGGCACCCCGCCGATTATCCTACCCGGCGTGGGGGGGGGGAGAATTCTGCCCAAGGTTTAAAAGATGGCAGAGCATTACAGTAATGGTTTCATTGCAATCGATTATCAGAAGGAAGTGTAAAGCAACAATGGAATCAACGCTCATGATCAGGTAACTTGAAAAATTAGATATTTAGTATTAATGTGGTTCAATAATTTTATTCTGTATACTTTATAGATTTGAATAATTCCTTTCTGGATTATACCATTGACCTGGATACAAAACAGAAGAGTAAAAGAGTGATGTTTGCAAAGAACGATGGAGCCCCGGACTCTGTGTCTGATTCTGTGAGGATCTCATCTGATGTGTGTATAAATTATTCACTCATTGTGCAGGTAAGATGAGAACCTTTTTCAGATCTCTCCTTAACCTTCTTCTCATCAAGAAGAAGATTCTCAGCTGCTCCAATCTCTCCACATATTGTGTTATTCTGTGGAGAAGGCTGTGTGTGTAGCATTTGTAATGAAATAAGTGGTTTACAAGCAAATAGACTAGGTTCAGGAATTTGCATTAGTAGATATAGAGAGACCTTTGTTTACAGCTGTTAAATTTCAAGAGGAACTAAAAGGCTTTTACAACAAGGGTTTCATAACTAAACACTAAACAAAGGAAGAATATTGAGTGGGATTCTCTATCCAGTGACGCCTGAACCGCGATCGGGCGGAGAATTGCGCGTGAGCCGGAAATCGAGGTCGATGCCGGGCGTCCAACAGAATGCCACATTCTGGTGCCTTGATAGTGGTGTGACTGTGTTCCAAGTTGTACAGTAACAGTCAATAGCATATCATTAACAGGCCTGACCCGGTAATCTCCGGCCTCCCAGGATGCTCTGCCTCCTTCAGGCGGAAGTGACGACTTGTGGTATTTAAAATTGGGTAACGATGAGGTAAGAGCGGAAGTGGGCCAAGTTACCAAAGGTGCAATGGTCGGCTGCCAGTTGTGCTGTCGGTGAGGGGTCGGCTGCCAGAGCAGGGAAGAGTAGCGGGGGGAGGAGAGGGGGGTTGCCAGGAGTTGGGCCATGAGGTCAGGGTGTCCCCCTGGGACCGGGTTGTCTAGGTACGGACCACCATTGCCGTGCTCTGCAAGGCAGCCATCTGGCTGTGTACCCCACTGACTGCCCACTATGTCCTGTAGATGTGCAGTGTGCCACAGGACATATGGGTGCCCCCAGCCCCCGCCCCCAGGCCACCCTCCGAGGAGCCCACAGTCCCCACCCGATCCATCAACGAGATGGGTGTGGCCAAGCGCAGCCCATGGCCTATCAGATTTTGGCACGCACCCGTGCACCCATCCGAGGCATTGCCCCACTGCAGGGGCAGCAGGGGAGCCACGGAGCATGCCTCGATCGTGCGCCTCCTCGGGGGCTCCTATCTCCAACTGATGTGCCACAGAACATGTGTGGTGCCTCAGGAGCCTCTTCACTAAACTGCCAGACCAAGGTGAGTGTCTGTGGGATGATTGGAGGGTGTTGGTGTAAGCATGGATGAAAACTCGGTATCGTCCCCGGACATGTGCTCTGGGGTGTTGTGGGGTTGCAAAGAGGGGTGCAGGTCCCGCCTCATCACCAGGTGAGTCTGAGGGTTGCGGTGGGCAGGGTGGTGAGGGATTACAGATGTTAATAAACTTTTCACTTTTAATTTTTTAAATCCCAAAGGTGTTCATGGACTTATTGCTGCTGAGTATGTTTGCTTCTCACTTTCAGAACACCAGAAAAATGTTATGGCCAGGAAACCAAGTTCCGCTCTGGGATTTGGTTTGTTCGGCAATTGACATTTCCTGTGATCATATCAGACGTTCCTCATCCCTGGAAACATTCTTGTGAAAATGTTTTGCATCCTCTCTACTGCCTTCACATCCTTATTAAAGTGTGGGACGCCATACTCCAAATAAAGCAGGGCCAGTGTTTCATATATGTTTTTCATATCTTTGCTTTTGTGTACTTTGCATGTGTTATTTGTAAAGTTCAGGGATCTGCTTTCTTGACCTTCCCCGCTGCCACCTTCAATGATCTGTGCATTTATACCCCCAGGCCTCTTTGTTCCTTCTCTAGAATTGTACCTTTCATTTCATGTTGCATCTCCTCATATTTCCTACCAAAATGAATCACTTCACACAGTCATACTAACTTGTTTTAGATTAATACAGACAAAGCTGAAGGTTCAACACAGATCTAGTTACTGCTGCTACATTGCTCACTGTGCAGTTACATAGATGGCTGTGGCCATCATGTGACATTGTATCATTTTCTGCGGTAACATAGCATTTATATAATCATATATTTAAATGAGTATACATTAGCAAGCACACAATTACAACATACACTTTTCTGCATTAAATTTCATGACATTTGTCTGCTCCTTCCACCTTACATCCGAGTTTAACACTATCCCTCTCATGGTTCACAATACTTTGAAAATTTATGTCACACACAAATTTGAAATTGTTCCCTATACATCTAAGTTCAGGCCATTAATATATATCAAGAAAAGCAGGAGTCCGAATACTGACCCTGGTGTAAACCCAGTAAATACTTTCCTTCTGTCCAAAAAGCAACTGTTCACCACACTCTGTTTCCTGTCACTCAACCACTTTATATACATGTTTCTCCTGTCCCTTTTATTCCATGAGCGTTATGTTGCTGACAAGCCTGTTATGTTGCACTTATATCTTTTGGAAGTCCATATATACCACATCAACTGCATTACCCTCAGCAACTCTCTCTTCTACCTCAACCAAAAATCACCCTTCAAAAATCTGTGCTGGCTTTTTAAAAATAATTTACATTTGCCCAAGTGACTATTAATTTTACCCCAATTATAATTTCTAAAAGCTCTCCCACCATTAAGGTTAAACTGACTGGCCTTTTGTTGGTGGGTATATCCTTACAACCTTGCATGAATTAAATTGTAACAGTTGCAATTATCCAGTCCTCTGGCACTTTGTATCCTAGGAGGTTGAAAAGTTATGGTCAGTGCCTCAGCTTTATCCACCCTTATTTCCCACAGTCCTTGGATCCTTATCAACTTTAAGTACAGTCAATCTGTCTAGTACCTTCTCTGTATCGATTTCTAACTGAACCAGAGTCTCAATGCCCTTTTCACTATGCCTTGTACAGCTTCTTCTTCCTTGGTAAAAACAGATGCAATGTATTCATTTAGAGAACAAGGATATTGCATAGTAATTATACAACGACTTTGGTCTGTCTTCACGGAGGAAGATATAAATAATTTCCCAGAAATGCTAAGGAACCTAGGATCTGGTGAGAGTAGAGGAAGGTAGAGTAGAAATGGAACTGTGGCCAAACCATGGCTTACAGGAGAAATTAGATATAGTGTTAGATTCAAAGAAGAGGCATAGCAATTTGCAAGAAAAGCAATAGAGGATTGGGAACAGTTTGAAATTCAGCAAATGTGAACCAAAGGATTGATTAAGAAAGGAAAATACAATTTGAAAGTAAGCTAGCGGGAAACACAAAAACTGACTGTAAAAGTTTCTATGGGTACGTAAAGAGAAAAAGATCGATTAAAACTAATGTAGGCCCTTACAGTCAGAAACGGGGGAATTCATAACTGGGAACAAAGAAATGGCTGAGGAACTAAATTCGGACTTTGCTTCTGTCTTCACAAAGGAAGACATGAATGATGTACTAGAAGTTCTGAGAAACACAAGTTTCAGTGAGGAGCTGAAGGAAATTAGTATTAGTAAAGAAATGGTTTGGGGAAATTAATGGGATTGAAGGTGGATAAATCTCCAGGCCCTGATAACCTTCATCCCAGAATACTTAAGGAAGTGGCCCTAGAAATAGCAGATCAATTGGTGGTCATATTCCAAAATTCTTTGGACTCTGGAATGGTTCCTACAGATTGGAGGGTAGCGAATGTAACCACGCTATTCAAAAAGGGAGGTAGAGAGAAAACAGGGAACTATAGACCAGTGAGCCTAACATCGGTAGTCGGGAAGTTACTGGAGTCCATTTTCAAGGATTTCATAGCACAGCATTTGGAAAGCAGTGGTGTAATCAGACAGAGTCAGCATGGATTTACAAAAGGAAAATCATGCTTGACAAATCTACTGGAATTCTTTGAAGGTGTAACTAGTAGAGTTAACCAGGGAGAACCAGTGGATGTGGTTTATTTTGACTTTCAGAAGCCTTTTGAGAAGGTCTCACATAGCAGATTACTATGTAAAGTTAAAGTGCATGGAATTGCAGGTAGTGTCTTGAGACGGATAGAAAGCTGGTTAGTACACAGGAAGCAAAAATTTGGAAGAAATAAGTATTTTTCTGATTGGCAGGCAGTGACTAGTGGGGTACCTCAGATATCTGTGCTAGGGTTCCAACTGTTCACATTATATGTTAATTATTTCGACAACAGAACTAAATGATACAAATTTGGGTGTGAGGGTGAGCTGTAAGGAGGTTCTGAGCTGCTTCAGTGGGATTTGGTCAGGCTGAGTGAGTGGGCACATGCATGGCAGATGCAGTATAATGTGGATAAATGTGAGGTTATCTGCTTCAGTAGCAAAAATAGAAAGGCAGATTATTATTTGAATGGGTGTAAACTGAGAGAGGTGGATACTCAGTGAGACCGTAGTGTCCTCGTGCATCAGTCACTGAAAGTAAGGGTGCAGGTGCAGCAGGCAGTAAAGAAGGAAAATGGTATGGTGGCCTTCATAGCGAGAGGATTTGAGTATAGGAATAGAGATGTTGTCCTGCAATTGTACAGGGCCTTGGTGAGGCCACACCTGGAGTATTGTGGGCAGTTTTGGTGTTCTTATCTGAGGAAGGATGTTCTTGCTGTGGAGGGAGAGCAGCGAGGGTTCACCCGGCTGATTCCTGGGATGGCGGGACTGTCATCTGAGGAGAGACTAAGTCGGTTAGGATTATACTCATTGGAGTTTAGAAGAGTGAGAGGGGATCTCATAGAAACTTACAAAATTCTAACAGGATTAGACAGGGTAGATTCAGAAAGAATGTTCCCGATGGTGGGGGAGTCCTGAACTAGGGGGTCATAGTTTGAGGATATGGGGTAAACCTTTTAGGACTGAGGTGAGGAGAAATTTCTTCACCCAGCGAGTGGTGAATCTGTGGAATTCACTCCCACAGAAAGTAGTTGAGGCCAAAACGTTGTGTAATTTCAAGAAGGAATTAGATACAGCTCTTGGGGATAAAGGGATCAAGGGATATAGGGGATAGGCGGGATCAAGGTATTGAACCTGATGATCAGCCATGATCAAAATGAATGGCGGAACAGTATTGAAGGGCTGAATGGCCTCCTCCTGCTTCTGTCTTCTATGTATGTTTCTATGTAGTGCAGGAGCCTCCTGTGGCCACTCCCTTTCTACAGATATACTGTTTTGAAGACTGTTGGGGGAGATGATTTGCAGGGGAAAGTAGCGGAAGTCAACTTCATGGTATTACGGGTGGGTGTGCTGCACAAGAGGGGAGGCGGACGTGCGGCAGGGGTATAGTGGTAGGGGATTCAATTGTCAGGGGAACATACAGGCATTTCTGCGGCTGCAAAAGAGACTTCAGGATGGTACATTGTCTCCCTCGTGCCAGGGTTAGGGATGTCACTGAATGGCTGACAATGTGCTGGAGAAATTAAGCTGATAAACCCCCAGGGTCTGCAATCTACATTCTAGGGTACTAAAGGAGGTGGCCAGGAAAATAATGGATGCGTTGGTTGTCATCTTCTAAAATTCTTCTGGAACATTCCTTGCAGATTGGAGGGCGACAAATATAATCCTGCTATTTAAAGAGGAGGGGGGGGGGGGGCGAAAACAGGGAATTATAGACCAGTGAGCCTAACAGCAGGAATCAGGAAAATTCTAGAGTGTATTAAAAAGGATGTGACAACAGGAGACTTGGAAAATATCAACGGGATTAGAAAAAGTGAACATGGATTCATGAAAGGGAAGTTATGTTTGACAAACCTACTGGAGTTGTTTGCGGATGTAACTGGTAGAATAGATGAGGGTGAATTAGTGGATGTGGTGTATTTTGATTTTCAGAAAAGTTTTGATAAAGTTCCACACAAGAGGTTAGTTTGCAAAATTAAAACCCATGGGATTGGAGGTAATATATTGGCATCGATTGAGGATTACGTAGCAGACAGGAAACAGAGAGTAGGAATAAATTAACTTTTCTTGAAGAGGCAGATGGTGACTAGTGGGGTCCCGCAGAGGTCAGCGCTTGGGGCTCCAGATAGTCACAATATACATCAATGATCTGGATGAGGGAACCAAAAGTAATATTTCCAAGTTTGCTGATGACATGAAACTTGAGGCTTCAAGGTGATTTAAACAAGTTGAGTGATTGGGCAAATACATGGCAGATGCAGTATAGCATAAATAAATATGAAGTTATCCTCTTTGGATGGAAAAACTGAATAGCAGCATAGGCCCGAAAGGCAGGATGGCGTCCTCCTGCACCTAGTTTCTCTGTTTCTAAGCATCTCAGCCATATCCCCATTTGTGCCATACAAGTGCCAGGTAATGACCACCTCCCACAAAAAAGAATCCAAGCATCTCCCCTTGATGTTCAAAGGAATTATCATCACGGAATCCCCAATAATCAACATCTGGGGTATCCCATTGACAAGAAACAAAACTAGACCAGCCATATAAATATGAGATTACTACATCAAATCAGAAGTTGGGAATTCTGCGGCAAGTCAATTACCTCATGACTCCCCAAATCCTGACCACCATCTTAAAGCACAAGTCAGATGTGTAACGGGATTCTCTCCATTTCCCTCCAAAGACATTCAAGAAACTTAACAGCTCCTAGAACAAGGCAGCCCATGATGGGCACCCAATCCACCACCTTAAATATTCCCTCCCTCCACCACTGATGCACAATTGTAGTGGTGTGCCACATCTACAAGATGCATTGCAGCAACTTGCCGACCCTGTTTCAAAAGCACCTTCCCAATCTTCAACCTATACCACCTAGAACGACAAGGGGAGCAGGCACATGAGAACACCACCATCTGAAAGTTCTCCTCAAACCCATATATTATCCTGACTTAGACCTATATCGCCATTCCTTCAGCTATCACTGGGACAAAATCCTGGAACTCCCTTCCTAACAGCACTGTTGGGGTCCCAACACCAGGTAGACAGCAGTGGCCGAACAAGGTGACTCAACCACCATGTTCATGAGAGCGATTAGGGATGAGCAATAAATGCTGGACTTGCCAGTGACTCTTTTAAATTGCATGAAAGAAACAAAACCATCTGTCCATATGTCACTCTGCCATATCTCTCGAGCCTTCTCTAGCTCTACAACCCTTTGACGACTCTGTGTTTGTCTAATTCTGACCTTTTCAGCATTCTTGATTTTCATCATGCTACCATTAGCAGCAGTGCCTTCAGCCAACTCGGCTCTACACTCTGGAATTCCCTCCTCAAAGCACTTTGCTTTTCCACCTCTTACTCTTTTCCTATAGCACCTTTCTTAAAAGTTACCTCTTTACTCGGAGTTTTGTTACTTCTCCTACTGTCTCCTTTGATTAATGAGTTTTTGTCTGATTTATTTTCTATGTCAAACCTTGGAATATTTTTCGACATTAAGTGCAAGTCACTATTGCTGTAATTTCATAGGCAAATAGTTTGTTTCATCATTTGACTTTTGCTTTACGAAATGAATGGTCCTAAAATGGATCTTAATTCTGATTAACAAATACCAATCCCTCATTTCAGCATTGTACGATTGATTGTGTGTCTGCAATTATTGTCGAGGTGCACTATACACTGAACAATACCAAAGAGAAGGCTGGACTACCGTCACCAATTCTGGATCATTTTGCCAACCCTTCAACACATGTTGAGGTAAAAATGTCAAACTTGAGAAACTGAATTAATTTGAATGTTTAAAGTGTCAATATCTTTTTAATTGCATTATTGAGGTTGAATGGCACTCAGTTTTTTAAATGCAATCACATTGTTCAGGCAATTGCATTGCTATACAGGTTATTGGTCCACCAATAAATGGGGACTTAATCGGTTCACCCCAAAATCGTATACAAGAGGACCTTTCCCAACTATTGTGGGCTCACTTCCCCTGGAGGGGCAAAGAGAGGGCTTTGCGAACTGCACGCTGCATGCATCGGGGCAGGAGACAGGCGTGGGCATCACTCTTGGGAATTGGTAGGTCATCCTGGTGGGTGCCAGGATGTGCTGGGGCAAAGGCACGGGATTGTGCTGGGGGGGGGGGGTGCACAGTGCCAGCTGCCGCGGGGTGGGGGGTGCACGGTGCCAGCTGCCGGCTCATTGGGGGCAGGGGGAGGTCTGGGGTGGCAGGTGGCAGCGGTAACAGGGGGCCAATGCCAACTCACCTATGCGGCCCGGTGGAGGTTGTTGAGGTACTTGTGGCACTTGGTGGCGGTTCTCCTGGCCACAGTCCTCAAGCTGACGGCTGCTGCCACTGGCTGCCAGGCAATGCTGGCTGCCCTGTGACTGACCCTCCGACCCCCTCAAAGGTACAGGGTGTCTTGTCGCGGCTCCACCGCGTCCATCAGTCGGACCAGTCGGCATCACCGAATCATGGGGCTGGTGTGCGTATGGGCATGGCTGTGTGTTGTCTGGGGTCTGCTCGGAGGGAACGGTTTAAGAACTGCTCCACCTCGTTAACGGAGAGCTGCCTGATGTGGTCCAGGCGAATCAGCTGGCCGTTTCCTATGTGAAACCTGTGGGGCATCATTACTGCCCCTAATTGATGTTAGATACTGGGCACGGACTCACCAGATCGGCCATCGGGAGCACCCAGCAAATCGCTCTCGCTACCACACTTAGTGCTTGTCCCATTAGATCGCGCTCTTTATGTGGTGGAGGGCAGGAAACATGGTGTGATTCCCCTGGGCAGCAGGGTGGGCTGTCTAACCAGATCTTCCACTTTTCAGCTCGAATCTCCTGCCAGGGCCGGCAGTGATTTGTCGTTACCTCAAAAGAACAAAGAACAGTACAGCACAGGAACAGCCCTTCGGCCCTCCAAGCCTGTACCGGTCATGATACCACCTTTGGCCAAAGCCCTCAGCATTTCCTTGTGCCGTATCCCTCTATACCCGTCCTATCGTCTATCATTCGCTGGCAGTTGGGGGGCCTGTAATGAATGCCTAACATTGTGATTGCCCCCTTCCTTTTCCTGGGCTCTACCCAGATTGTCTCATTGTATGAGCCCTCCAAGGTGTCCTCCCGCAGTATGGCTATAATATTCTCCTTAACCAGTAATGCTACTCCCCCACCCTTTTACATCCCCCTCTAGCTCTCCTGAAGCATCTATACCCTCCAACGTTCAGCTGCCAATCCTGCCCTTCCTTTAACCACGTTTCTGTGATAGCCACAACATTATAGTTCCAAGTATTAATCAATGCTCTAAGTTCATTGTCTTGGCTGGTTGGGAATCTGTTAAATTTGAAAAAAAAATAATATTGCAATAAAAATCTAATTGATTAACTAGATAGTGGAGTAACTAAACCTGAGGGTAATGATCGGTATTTAGCATTTAAATTTTACAGTAAAAATCATCTAGCGTCAGGGCCATATAGTTAATTATAACTCAATCTAACAATAATTCAAGTGTTTATTTTAAATTAATTAATTAGTGCTTAAATGTCACTCTGCGGGGTGCAGTGCTCCAACTGTGAGATGTGGCAGATCTGTGACGTTTCCAGAGCTCCAGTCGACTACATCTGCAGCAAGTGTAACCAATGGCAGCTCCTCGCAGACCGCGTGGTTCGTCATAGATAGGAGTTACAGAGACGTGGTCACACCCAAAGTGCAGGCAGAGAGATGGGTGACCACCAGAAGGGGCAGGCAGTCAGTGCAGGAATCCCCTGTGGTTGTCCCCCTCTCGAACAGGTATACCGCTTTGGATACTGTTGGGGGGAATAGCCTATCAGGGGAAAATAGCAGCAGCCAGAGCAGTGGCACCACTGCTGGCTCTGATGTTCAGCAGAGAGGGTCAAAGCGCAGAAGAGCAATAGTCATTGGGGACTCTATAGTCAGGGGCACAGATAGGAACTTCTGTGGACGTGAAAGAGACTCCAGGATGGTATGTTGCCTCCATGGTGCCAGGGTCCAGGATGTTTCAGAACGGGTAGCGAGCATCCTGAAGGGGGAGGGCAAACAGGCAGAGGTCTTTGTACATATTGGGACTCATGACATAGGCAGGAAGGGGCATGAGGTCCTGCAGCAGGAGTTCAGGGAGCTAGGCAGAAAGTTAAAAGACAGGACCTCTCGGATTGTAATCTCGGGATTACTCCCTGTACCACGTGCCAGTGAGGCTAGAAATAGGAAGATAGAGCAGCTAAACACGTGGCTAAACAGCTGGTGTAGGAGGGAGGGTTTCCGTTATCTGGGCCACTGGGAGCTCTTCCGGGGCAGGTGTGACCTGTATAAGAAGGACGGATTGCATCTAAACTGGAGAGGCATAAATACCCTGGCCGCGAGGTTTGCTAGTGTCACACGGGAGGGTTTAAACTAATATGGCAGGGGGGTGAGTACCGGAGCAATAGGTCAGAAGGTGAAAACATTGAGGAAGAATGAGGGAATAGGGCCAGTTTGGCTCTGAGGAAGAGCAGGTTGGGAGATGTTGCTGAAAACAGCGGGACTGGTGGCCAGAAGTCCATATGTTTTAATGCAAGAAGTATTACGGGTAAGGCTGATGAACTTAGAGCTTGGATTAGTACTTGGAACTATGATGTTGTTGCCATTACAGAGACCTGGCTGAGGGAAGGGCAGGATTGGCAGTTAAACGTTCCAGGATTTAGATGTTTCAGGCGGGATAGAGGGGGATGTAAAAGGGGTGGCGGAGTTGCGGTACTGGTTAGGGAGAATATCACAGCTGTACTACGGGAGGACACCTCAGAGGGCAGTGAGACTCTATGGGTAGAGATCAGGAATATGAAGGGTGCAGTCACAATGTTGGGGGTTTACTGCAGGCCTCCCAACAGCCAGCGGGAGATAGAGGAGCAGAGAATCATAGAATCATAGAATCATAGAATTTACAGTGCAGAAGGAGGCCATTCGGCCCATCGAGTCTGCACCGGCCCTTGGAAAGAGCACCCTACCTAAGCCCACACCTCCACCTTATCCCCGTAACCCAGTAACTCCACTCAACCTTTTTGGACACTAAGGGTAATTTAGCTTGGCCAATCCACCTAACCTTCACATCTTTGGACCGTGGGAGGAAACCGGAGCACCCGGAGGAAACCCACGCAGACAGGCCGGGAATTGAACCTGGGACCCTGGAGCTGTGAAGCAACTGTGCTAACGTGCTGCCCATTCGGCACCATTATTTCACACTGCCTCCCGTGCATGTGTGTGCAGGGCCTTCTATCCCTCTGTAGAATGAGGGCATCCCTCTTTCTTTCTACCTCTTGCATCTAGCCCTCTAATGTAGTGACCAAAAACCTTGGTTGCACAGAGAGGTAGACAGATTTTGGAAAGGAGTAAAAGCAACAGGGTTGTTGTGATGGGAAACTTCAACTTCCCCAATATTGACTGGGATTCACTTAGTGCTACGGGCTTGGACGGGGCGGAGTTTGTAAGGAGCATCCAGGAGGGCGTCTTAAAACAATATGTAGATAGTCCAACGAGGGAAGGGGCTATACTGGACCTGGTATTGGGGAATGAGCCCGGCCAGGTGGTAGATGTTTCAGTAGGGGAGCATTTCGGTAACAGTGACCACAATTCAGTAAGTTTTAAAGTGCTGGTGGACAAGGATAAGAATGGTCCTAGGGTGAATGTGCTAAATTGGGAGAAGGCTAATTATAACAATATTAGGTGGGACTTGAAGAACCTAGATTCGGGGCGGATGTCTGAGGGTAAATCAATATCTGACGTGTGGGAGGCTTTCAAATGTCAGTTGAAAGGAATTCAGGACCGGCATGTTCCTGAGCGGAAGAAGGATAAATGCAGCATATTTCAGGAACCTTGGACAACGAGAGATATTGTAGGCCTCGTCAAAAAGAAAAAGAAGGCATTTGTCAGGGCTAGAAGGCTGGGAACAGACGAAGCCTGTGTGGAATATCAGGAAAGTAGGAAGGAACTTAAGCAAGGAGTCAGGAGGGCTAAAAGGGGTCACAAAAAGTCATTGGCAAATCGGGTTAAGGAAAATCCCAAGGCTTCATACATGTACATAAAAAGTAAGAGGGTAGCCAGGGAAAGGATGGGCCCACTGAAGGACAGGGGAGGGAATCTACGTGTGGAGCCAGAGGAAATGGGCGAGGTACTAAATGAATACTTTGCATCAGTATTCACCAAAGAGAAGGTTGGTGGATGTTGAGTCTGGAGAAGGGTGTGTAGATAGCCTGGGTCACATTGAGATCCAAAAAGACGAGGTGTTGGGTGTCTTGAAAAATATTAAGGTAGATAAGTCTCCAGGGCCTGATGGGATCTACCCCAGAATACTGAAGGAGGCAAGAGAGGAAATTGCTGAGGCCTTGACAGAAATCTTTGGATCCTCACTGTCTTCAGGTGATGTCCCGGAGGACTGGAGAATAGCCAATGTTGTTCCTCTGTTTAAGAAGGGTAGCAAGGATAATCCAGGGAACTACAGGCCATTGAGCCTTACGTCAGTGGTATGGAAATTACTGGAGAGAATTCTTCGAGACAGGATCTACTCCCATCTGGACGCAAATGGACGTATTAGCGAGAGGCAGCACAGTTTTGTGAAGGGGAGGTCATGTCTCACTAACTTGATAGAGTTTTTCAAAGAGGTCACAAAGATGATTGATGCAGGTAGGGCAGTGGATGTTGTCTATATGGACTTCAGTAATGCCTTTGACAAGGTCCGTCATGGCGGACTGGTGCAAAAGGTGAAGTCACATGGGATCAGGGGTGAGCTGGCAAGATGGATACAGAACTGGCTAGGTCATAGAAGGCAGAGAGTAGCAATGGAAGGGTGCTTTTCTGATTGGAGGGCTGTGACTAGTGGTGTTCCGCAGGGATCAGTGCTGGGACCTTTGCTCTTTGTAGTATATATAAATGATTTGGAGGAAAATGTAACTGGTCTGATTAGTAAGTTTGCAGACGACACAAAGGTTGGTGGAATTGCGGATAGCGATGAGGACTGTCAGAGGATACAGCAGGATTTAGATCGTTTGGAGATTTGGGCGGAGAGATGGCAGATGGAGTTTAATTCGGACAAATGTGAGGTAATGCATTTTGGAAGGTCTAATGCAGGTAGGGAATATACAGTGAATGGTAGAACCCTCAAAAGTATTGAAAGTCAGAGAGATCGAGATGTGCAGGTCCACAGGTCATTGAAAGGGGCAACACAGGTGGAGAAGGTAGTCAAGAAGGCATACGGCATGCTTGCCTTCATTGGCCAGGGCATTGAGTATAAGAATTGGCAAGTCATGTTGCAGCTGTATAGAACCTTAGTTAGGCCACAGTTGGAGTATAGTGTTCAATTCTGGGCGCCACACTACCAGAAGGATGGAGGCTTTAGAGAGGGTGCAGAAGAGATTTACCAGGATGTTGCCTGGTGTGGAGGGCATTAGCTATGAGTAGCGGTTGAATAAACTCAGTTTGTTGTCACTGGAACAAAGGAGGTTGAGGGGCGACCTGATAGAGGTCTACAAAATTATGAGGGGCATAGACAGAGTGGATAGTCAGAGACTTTTCCCCAGGGTAGAGGGGTCAATTACTAAGGGGCATATGTTTAAGGTGCGAGGGGCAAGATTTAGAGGAGATGTACGAGGCAGGGTTTTTTACACAGAGGGTAGTGGGTGCCTGGAACTCAAGACGTCCAACACCTCGTCTTTTTGATATCGACATGAACCAGATTATCTACACACCCTTCCCGAGACTCATCACCATCTTCTCTTTGGTGAATATGATGCAAAGTACACATTTAGTAGCTCGCCCATTTCCTCTGGCTCCACACATAGATTCCCTCCCCTGCCTTTGAGTGGGCCAACCCTTTCCCAGGCTACCCTCTTGCTCTTTATATGTGTATAAAAAGCCTTGGGATTTTCCTTAATCCTGTTTGCCAATTCGTTTTTGTGATCCCTTTTAGCCCTCCTGGTTCCTTGCTTAGGTTCCTTCCTATTTTCCTTATATTCCTCACGAGCTTTGTCTGTTACCAGCCTTGTAACCTTTACAAATGCTTCCTTTTTCTTTTTGACAAGGCTCACAATATCCCTCGTTCTCCAAAAGTTCCTGAAACTTGCCATATTTATCCTTCTTCCTCACAGGAACATGCCGGTCCTGAATTCCTTTCAACTGACATTTGAAAGCCTCCCACATGCCAGATGTTGATTTACCCTCAAACATCCGCCCCCAATCTAGGTTCTTCAGTTCCTGCCTAATATTGTTATAATTAGCCTTCCCCCAATTTAGCACCATCACCCGAGGATTACTCTTATCTTTATCCAACAGTACCTTAAAACTTACTGAATTATGTTCACTGTTCCCGAAATGCTCCCCAACTAAAACGTCGACCACCTAGCCGGGCTGATTCCCCAATACCAGGTCCAGTACAGCCCCTTCCCTAGTTGGACTACTTACAAATTGTTTCAAGAAACCATCCTGGATGCTCCTTACAAACTCTGCCCCATCCAAGCCCCCAGCACTAAGTGAGTCCCAGTCAATATAGGAGAAGTTAACACCCACCACACAACCCTGTTGCTTTTACTCCTTTCCAAACTCTGCCTACATATCTGCTCCTCTATCTCTTGCTAGCTGTTGGGAGGCCTCTCACATTGTGTCTGCACCCTTCCTATTCCTGAGCTCTATCCGTATTGCCTCGCTGTATGTGCCTCCGTGGTGTCCATCCGCAGTACTGCTGTGATATTCTCCTTAACCAGTAGTGCAACTCCCCCACCCCTTTTACAACCCCTCTATCCCACCTGAAACATCTGAATCCTGCAACATTTAGCTGCCAATCCTGTCCCTCCCACAACCAAGTCTCTATCATTGCAACAACATAATTGGACCGGGAGAAAAACATGCCTGCCATATGCAGACCCCTCTGGCATGCCCTGCACAGTCCCAGGACTGTCGTCTTCATCAGTCCATGAAATTGAAGCCTCAGCCACAGGACAGTCTCACACTCATATCTTCTGTACCTTTGACAACCCCCAGTCATACATGTGTGTACCACCTCTTCACTTCTATGCTCCAGTCAACATCACCTCCTTGCCCTCCCCCATCATGCATTTGAGTTCCACAATTCTCTCCCGTGTTCCACTCACTCCTGCCTCCAAGTCATATCTCTGTGTTCTCCGGAGCTTCCGGTGTACCAGCCTTGGTTTGACTTATGACAAACACTAAAATATTGCAGCACCACACTTAAAGGTAGCTGAAAACATCATCAGTGTACTTCAAAGTTGCTGGTGAAGTGAAGTCCATCAGGAGTATACCACTTATATATGGTCATGTAACAGACCATTCTGAACATCCATTTGTAAGGCACTTCAATTTGGAGGGAGAACATGATTCCTGCGAGTTGGTTTCTTAATGAGTATTACTGAAATGTTAATTGGATGCAAATATCTTTCCAGGGAAACGTGACTTGCTTTTAGCCTGGGAGAACAAAATTCCAAACTAACTTCCCGCCAGCCGGAAACTTACATTTGCGATCACTCCGAAGTTTGGTTCCCACACCTGTTACAAGTCCCACCACTGACAGCAGCTCAAAATTCCACCCTTGGGTTCAGCTTCACCACTGGCTTCGATTCTGTTAACATCTATCTTTTTGTCCTTTCTGTAATGGGAGTGTCCCTTTAAGAAATGTTTTGTCTGATCAAATGGCTTTAGTGATGTCATTGTGTGGGTGGAGCTGGGTTGTGGCTCTGGGTTTTACTTTCGTTTTGGTTTGGGCTGTATTGAACTCTGAGGTTTTCCTTTCGTTTTCACATTTGGATGTTGGATTCGGGCAGAGAAATCCTGTCCTGTCTCTCTCTCTGCATTTTAAAAGTGTTTCCATAACTTGATAACTTAAAAGAGATAACTGCTATCTGGAAGGAATTCAAACCTACTGTTTTGGTCAAAGTAGTTTATGGGATGTTATTAAATTGGAATAGTTAAGAGGGAATTCATTCAGGGTTATACATAGATTACTGTAGCTGTGTGGGGTCTTTATGTTTGTAGTTGATAAAAATGCTGACTGTGTGTGTTTATAGAAATGTTAACTGAATTCATAGAATAAACTTTTGTTTTGGTGAAAAGTGCTTCAGGCCTCTGTTGAATAACACCTGAAAGGTAGGCCCTTGTGCTCCTTGTAACCAAAATCCATGAACAGTTGTAGGTCAGGTGAACTCCATGATGTACTTTGGAGTTTTCTAAACCCTGGCCCATAACATTTCACAGTCTGGCCTACATGTGACTCCAGACACCCCAGCAGTATGATTGAATTTTAACTTCTCTTTAATTCTGTTCCTAAGATAATTCTATGATAATCTAAGGTTTGGGAAATGTTTACATCTAGACCTTGCTTTTTCTTTTAGATCCAATTTCAGAAGGACTGTGGATCTGATAATATCTGTGATGCAAATCTAGCACTGGTCACCAACCTGTCACAGTAAGTTGTTAATTCTATACATGGTTATTTGGTAGTATAGAACTTGAGTATTGCTGAAAAAGAGGCCTTTTTGTCAAACCTTTAAATCTTGCACTCATCAGGACATTAATGAGAATACCAATGTCAGGAGAAAAATCTATTTTATACTGTATGAGAAGAGAGTTCTGATTGGTTGGACTCTGATTGTTGGAGACATTGTCATAGAGAATGCAATAGTTAATGGCGGCTGACAGTTAACTGCCAAGCATTGTTTGAAATTTAAAGCATGCAACTTGACTCTGCCCTGAGGATTGAACTGGTGAATGGCCGCTGCTTATTTGGTTTAGCTAAAACAGGCGGAACATGTGTACATGTTTTTTCTGATGCACAGAACAGGGCCCTGTGTATTAATATATATAGCTTTGTGATTCATGTAGGAACTTCAGATATATTGTATTAGAGGTATTTTGTGCAGTAAGAGGGCGGTACGGTGACGCACTGCTGCCTCATAGCGCCGAGGACCCGGGTTCGATCTGGCCCCAGGTCACTGTTCATGCGGAGTTTGCACATTCCCCCGTGAATGCATGCGTCTCACCCCCACAACCCAAAGATGCGCAGGTTAGGTGGATTGGCCACACTAAATTGCCCCTTAATTTGAAAAAAGAATTGGGTACTCTCAATTTATATTGTAAAAACAATTTGTGCAGTGAGGTTAAAAGCCTGGGCTATTGTGTGTGTGACTGCTGCAGTCATGTTTTAAAAGAAATCCTAGTTTCAAAGATTGAGAGCCAGGGGTGCATTTAAACTATCGTAAAACGCTTGAGCTATTGGAATTGTTTTGATTAAGGGTATTTCCTGTGGAGGTAATTCGATTTCAGCTTGGTAAGATGATCGTGTTGCTGGGTGGAGCTATGGCATCAGGCATTTTGCAGAAAGCAGGTCAATTCTGAGCTGAATAAAGCTGTGACCAGAAGTGAAGCAGTTTGCTCCCTGCAGTTCAGTTAAAAGAGATTAGCGAAAGCAGTGCACACTCCGGGTGCTCCGGTTTCCTCCCATAAGTCCCGAAAGACGTGCTTGTTAGGTGAATTGGACATTCTGAATTCTCCCTCAGTGTACCCGAACAGGCGCCGGAGAGTGGTGACTGGGGGATTTTCACAGTAACTTAATTACAGTGTTAATGTAAGCCTACTTGTGACACTAATAAAGATTGTTCTTAAAATGCACTCCCATGCGAGCCCGACTAACAATCTTAAATATGTTGTCAGCCGAATTCTTAAAACACTGAGCACAATTTCGAAAATGTTCTCCAATCGTGAAATCATATTTATTGTTGGATTCTCCGATCCCCGACGACAAAATCGGGTTCGGCAATGGGGCGGAGAATCCCCGATGACGCCGAAATCGGGGGTGGCACCGCATTTGCGATGCACCGCCCCCTGAAAAGCAGCGGACTCGGAGAGTATGTTGAGGCCCACCTCGCGATGCTGCACCCCCGACCGGCCGAGTTCCCGATGGCGTGGGTTGCGTGTGGTCTCACTTATTGGGAACTCAGCATGGCGGCTGCGGACTCAGTCCAGCGGCGCTACAATCGGGGAAGGGCCGATCCGCGGGCATGCCGGCTCAGACCACACGTATCCCGCGCCGTCGGAAACTCGGGCAATCGGGGATGGAGCATTGCAGGTGGGCTGGCCGTTGACATGCCAATGGCCTTGCGACTGTGCGCGGCACTATGCCGCCAGTTAGGAGGGGCGGGGAATCACAAACCGATGTCAAACTGGTGCCAGCCCCGATTCCATCTTGTCTGATGCATTCTCCATGACAAGCTCTATCAATCAAAGTCCATTTGCCAACTCCATTGTATTCTTGTGAATGTCTTGATCAGTGTAAGACAAAAGGTTTTGAAAAGAATACTCAAATTCTTTTTATAATGGTGCCTGTGTGAATAAGCTGATGACCAATGCTTTGTAGGTCTTTTTTAAAAAAGTATTTTTATTCAGCAAATTTTCAAAAATTTTACAATACAAAAAAACCCAGTCACCCCAAAACCCCCCTCCCTCTTTTTAAAAAAAATTTTTTTTTTTAAAGTTTTCACAAAATATCAACAACAAAATGTAAAAGGAACCCAATAGAATTAAATACAAAACAAAACAACCCCGTGCCCCCCTCCCCCCATACATAAATAATAAATTAATTAACACCCCGAATTAACACATAGCAAACATAGCAAATATATACACCCCCTCAGATCCCCCAGTATAGACAAACAAAAGTAAAATAGAACCCCCCCCCCCGGGTTGCTGCTGCTGCTGACCATTGTCTACCGTTCTGCCAGGAAGTCCAAGAACGGCCACCACCTGAAAAACCCTTGCACCGATCCCCTTAAGGCAAATTTCACCCTCTCTAATTTAACGCCATATCGTTGATCCAGGATTCCACGCTTGGGGGCCTCGCATCCTTCCACTGAAGAAGAATCCTTTGCCGGGCTACCAGGGACGCAAATGCCAGAATACCGGCCTCTTTCGCCTCCTGCACTCTTGGCTCCCCTGCAACCCCAAATATTGTGAGCCCCCAGCCTAGTTTGACCCTGGATCCTACCACCCTCGACACCGTCCTTGCTACACCCTTCCAAAATTCCTCCAGCGCTGGGCATGCCCAGAACATATGGGTATAGTTTGCTGGGCTCCCTGAGCACTTAACACACCTGTCCTCACCCCCAAAAAACCCGCTCATCCTTGTCCCGGTCATGTGTGCCCTGTGCAGCACCTTAAACTGTACGAGGCTGAGCCTCGCGCACAAAGAGGAAGAGTTCACCCTCCCAAGGGCATCTGCCCACGTCCCCTCCTCGATCTCCACCCCAACTCCTCCTCCCACTTACCTTTCAGCTCCTCCACCGAGGCCTCCTCCTCCTCCTGCATCACCTGGTATGTTGCCGAGATCATCCCCTCTCCAACCCACCCCCCCGAAAACACCCTGTCCTGTACCGTGCGTGACAGCAGCAGCGGGAATTCCACCACTTGCCTCCTGGCAAACGCCTTACCTTCTTATCCCTGCCCTGTGCCACCCCGAAAATCCTCCATCTATTCTCCCTGGGACAAACCGGTGGTTCCCCCGTATTGGGGTCCACACCGAGGCCCCCACTTCCCCCCTGTTCCGCCTCCATTGCCCCCAGATTTTGAGGGTAGCCGCCACCACCGGGCCCGTGGTATACCTCATTGGAAGGAGCGGCAGCGGCGCCGTTGCCAGCGCCTCCAGACTCGTACCCTCACAAGACGCCGTCTCCAGCCTCTTCCATGCAGCCCCCTCCCCCTCCATCACCCACTTGCGCACCATCGCCGCACTGGCAGCCCAGTAGTACCCACAGTGGTTGGGCAGCGCCAGCCCCTCCCATCCCTACTCTGCTCCAGGAACACCCTTCTCACCCTCGGAGTCCCTCGCGCCCACACAAACCCCGTTATGCTCCTGTTGACCCGCCTAAAGAAGGCCTTCGGGATAGGAATGGGGAGGCACTGGAACAGGAACAAAAACCTTGGGAGCACCGTCATCTTGACTGACTGCACCCTACCCGCCAGGGACAGTGGCAACGCGTCCCACCTCTTAAACTCCTCTTCCATTTGCTCCACCAGCCTTGTGAAATTAAGTCTATGCAGGGCCCCCCAGCTCCTGGCCACCTGGACCCCCAAATACCTGAAGCTCCTCTCCGTCCTTTTTAGTGGGAGCTCACCAATCCCCCTCTCCTGGTCCCCTGGGTGAACCACGAACAACTCGCTCTTCCCCACGTTGAGCTTGTACCCTGAGAAATCCCCGAACTCCCTGAGGATCCTCATTACCTCCGGCATTCCCCCCACCAGGTCCGCCACATATAGCAGCAAGTCGTCCGCATAGAGCGACACCCTATGCTCCACCCCACCCCGCACCAACCCCCTCCAGTTCCTCGACTCCCTCAGTGCCATAGCCAGGGGTTCAATCGCCAGTGCGAAGAGCAGGGGGTCAGGGGACACCCCTGCCTCGTCCCTCGATGCAACCAAAAGTACTCAGACCTCCTCTTGTTCATGGCCACACTCGCCATCAGGACCTCATACAACAGCCTAACCCACCTGACGAACCCCTCCCCAAACCCGAACCTCTTCAGCACCTCCCACAAGTACCCCCAGTCTACCCTATCGAAGGCCTTCTCGGCGTCCACTATCTCCGCCTTCCCCTCCCTCCCCGGCATCATAATAATGTTCAGGAGCCTCCGCACCTTCGCGTTCAACTGCCTCCCCTTCACGAACCCCGTCTGGTCTTTGTGGATAACCTGCGGCACCCAATCCTCAATTCTCATGGCTAAGACCTTCGCCACCACCTTGGCAATTACATTTAACAACAAAATCGGCCTGTAAGACCCACACTGCAGGGGATCCTTGTCCCACTTCAGGACCAAGGAGATCAGTGCCAGGGACATCGTCGGGGGCAAAGCACCCCCCTCCCTTGCCTCATTGAAAGTCCTAACCAGCAACGGGCCCAACAGGTCCACATATTCTTTGTAGAATTCGACCAGGAAACCGTCCAGCCCCGGTGCCTTCCACCCCCTGCATGCTCAAAACCCCCCTCCCTCAACAGTCAACGGTTACCAACTCCCGAAAGTGCGTGATGAACAAACCCCAACAATTGTAGAACCCCTCACTCGCCCCCCCTCAGCTCGAACCTCACCTTCTCCAGGGTTAGAAACTCCAGCAGGTCCCCCCACCACACCGAGGCCCAGGGTGGAGAAGCTGACCCCCACCCCAACAAGAACCACATCCGACCAATCAGCGAGGCGAAAGCTAAAACATCTGCCCCCTATAGTTTTGGCCCATAAGTTAAAATCCTAAATTGGGGCAAGGCCAATTTCGAGGGTATTAGGCGGGAACTTTCAAAAGTTGATTGGGGAGCCTGTTTACAGACAAGGGGACAGCTGGTAAGTGGGAGTCTTTCAAAAAGGTGTTAACTAGGGTTCAGGGTGAACATATTCCTCTCAGAGTGAGGGGTAAGGCTGGTAGAAGGAGGGAACCCTGGATGACTCGGGATATTGAGGCCATGGTCAAAAGGAAGAAGGAACCACATGACATGCATAGGCAGCTATCATCAAGTGGATCCCTTGAGGAGTATAGTGTCATGTAAGAGTGCCTTTAAGAAATGGATGTTTACGCAATGTACCTTTAAGAAAATGCAGTGATGTCAGAGTGTGGGTGGAGCTGGGTTTTAGGTCAGCCAGTTTGAAGTTTGAGTTTTTGAAAAAGAGCTGGTGTGTGTCTGTATGTTTCCAGAGAGCTGCAGTTTGAAAAAGCAGCTTGTGTGTGTCTCTGTGTTTCCAGGGAGCTGCAGTTTGGAGGAAACGAGCGCTTGGGTGTGTCTGTGTTTTGCAGTAAGCTGGACTTGCTGTGATCTCTGCCATGAAAGACTATCTCTGGATCATTTGGGTGATTTAAACTCATAATATTAAAGCCTTTAACCTGATGTGATTCTGTTTAAAGGTGTTAAGTCTCTTGGAAGTTTGAAGGAACATTTTGAGGAATTATTTACTGTTGTAATATTTTCGGAGTTATCTTTGCAGTAACGGGTGTTAAAAGATCCAATGTTTATTTAAGATGTTAAGTTGAGTTCATGGCATAAACATTGTTTTGTGTTTAAAAACCCACGTGTCCATAATTGTAATCCCACACCTAGGGAATAAGCCGTGTGCTCGGAAAAGCAACAAATACATTAAAGGGGAGGTTGGTTGAATTCCAAGATACATTTTGGGGTTCTGAAAACGCCTCGCCCATAACTATAGGGCTTGTCGGAGTCGAGTTAAGAGAGAAATCAGGAGGGCAGAAAGGAGGCATGAGATTGTCGGCAGATAAGGCAAAGGAAATTCCAAAGAGCCTTTACAGACATAAAGGGTAAAGGGTGACTAGGGAAAGGCCTCTTAAGGATAAACAAGGTCATCTATGTGCAGGTCCACACAGAGGGAGAGGTCCTAAATGAATATTTCTCATCAGTATTTACTGTTGAGAAAGGCACGAATGTTAGGGAAATAAAAAGTGATGTCTTGAGGCGTGTACATATTACAGAGAAGGAGGTGCCGGAGGTATTAAAGTGCATCAAGATAGATAAATCCCCGGGATCTTATGAAACGTATCCCGGGACGTTATGGGAGGCTAGGGAGGAAGTTGCCGGCCCCCTAGCTGAGGTATTTGAATCATCGACAGCCACAGGAGAGGTGCCTGAAGATTGGAGGTAGCAAATGTTGTGCCCTTGTTTAAGAAGGGATGTAGGGATAAGCCTGGAAACTACAGACCAGTTAGCCTTACTTCTGTAGTAGATAAATTGTTGGAAAGTATTCTGAGGGACAGGATCTACAGGCATTTCGACAGGCAAAGGGCTATTTAAGAAAAGTCAGCATGGCTTTGTAAGGGGAAAGGCATGTCTCACGAATTTGATTGAGTTTTTTGAAGGGGTGAAAAGAAGGTAGATGAGGGCAGTGCACTCAACATTGTCTACATGGACTTTGGCAAGGCCTTTGACAAGGTACCACATGGTAGGTTGTTGCAAAAGGTTAAATCTCACGGAATCCAGGGTGAGGTCGCCAATTGGATACAGAATTGGCCTGGCGACCGAAGCCAAAGGGAGGTTGTGGAGGGTTGTTTTTCAAACTGGAGGCCTGTGACCAGCGGCGTGCCTCAGGGATCAGTGCTGGGTCCACTGTTATTTGTTGTATATATTAATGATTTGGATGAGAATGTAGGAGGCATGGTTAGTAAGTTCGCAGATGACATCAAGATTGGTGGCTTGGTGGACAGTGAAGAAGGTTATATAAGATTGCAGCAGGATTGACCAATTGGGCCGATGAATTAGATGGAGTCTAATTTAGATAAATGTGAGGTGATGCATTTTGGTCGAGCAAATCAGGACAGGACCTTAATGGTAGGGAGTTGGGGAGAGTTACAGAAGAAAGAGATCTAGGGGTACAGGTTCATCGCTCCTTGAAGGTGGAGTCGCAGGTGGACAGGGTGGTGAAGAAGGCATTCAGCATGCTAGGATTCATTGGTCAGAATATTGAATACAGGAGTTGGGACGTCTTGTTGAAGTTGTACAAAACATTGGTAAGACCACACATGGAATACTGTGTTCAGTTCTGGTCACTCTATTATAGGAAGGATATTGTTAAACTAGAAAGAGTGCAGAAGAGATTTACGAGGATGCTACCAGGACTTGATGGTCTGAGTTATAAGGAGAGGCCGGATAGGCTGGGACTTTTTTACCTGGAGCGTCGGAGGCTTAGGGGTGATCTTATAGAGGTCTATAAAATAATGAGGAGCATAGATAAGGTCGATAGTCAACATCTTTTCCCAAAGGTAGAGGAGTCTAGAACTAGAGGGCATAGGTTTCAGGTGAGAGGGGAGAGATACAAAAGAGACCAGAGGGGAAATTTCTTCACACAGAGGGTGGTGAGTGTCTGGAACAAGCTGCCAGAGGCAGTGGTAGAGGCGGGTATAACTTATTCCTTTAAAAAAGTTAGACAGTTACATCGGCATAGTGCATATAGAGGGAGATGGGCCAAATGCGGGCAAGTGAGACTAGCTTAGTGATAGAAACTGGGCGGCATGGAAAAGCTGGGCCGAAGGGCCTGTTTCCGTGATGTAAACATCTAGGACTCCATGACTCTAAATACCTCCACTCCACCCAATCAAACACCTTCTCTGCATCAAACGACACAACCACCTCCGTCCTCCTCCGCTCTGTCGGAGAAAGCATCATGTTCAACAACTTCCTCACATTCGAGGACAACTGACTTCCCTTTACGAACCCAGTCTGATCCTCCCCAATCACCTTTGGGAGGCACCCTGCGAACCTTAACGGCAGCACTTTTACCAATATCTTAGTATCCACATTCAGCAGAGATATATGGGCCTATAAGACCCACACTGCACCGGATCCTTGTCCTTCTTTAGCAACAGCGAGATGGAAGCCTGCCCCATTGTTTGCAGCAGGACACCCCTAACCATCACGTCCTCAAACATTCCCACCATCAACGGCGCCAGCCTATCCTTAAATTTTTTGTAAAATTCAACTGGAAACCCATCGCTGCCTTCATCCGACCAATCGCCACCTTCACCTCCTGTGCTCTCTCTGCCTCCCCCAACCTCGGACACTCCAGCCCACCAAGAAACTCCCGCTCCTCCTCTGGTAGCTCTGACCTATACAGGTCCCTCTAGAACTCCTCGAACGCTTTATTAATCTGATCCGGAGCCACCACCAACTCCTCCGTCCTATCCGCCACACAAACTATCTCCCTCGCCGTGGCCCCCCTTTGGAGCTGACCTGCCAGCGCACGCCCTGCCTTCTCCCCATACATAGCCTCCCTCGTCCTCCTCAGCTGATACACCGTTTTCCCCGGGAACAATAGGTCGAACCTCGCCTGCAACTCCTTCTTCTTTGAACATAGAACATAGAACATTACAGCGCAATACAGGCCCTTCGGCCCTCGATGTTGTGCCGACCTGTGAAACCATTCTAAAGCCCATCTACACTATTCCCTTATCGTCCATATGTCTATCCAATGACCATTTGAATGCCCTTAGTGTTGGCGAGTCCACTACTGTTGCAGGCAGGGCATTCCACGCCCTTACTACTCTCTGAGTAAAGAACCTACCTCTGACATCTGTCCTATATCTATCTCCCCTCAATTTAAAGCTATGTCCCCTCGTGCTAGACATCACCATCCGAGGAAAAAGGCTCTCACTGTCCACCCTATCCAATCCTCCGATCATCTTGTATGCCTCAATTAAGTCACCTCTTAACCTTCTTCCCTCTAACGAAAACAGCCTCAAGTCCCTCAGCCTTTCTTCATAAAATCTTCCCTCCATACCAGGCAACATTCTGGTAAATCTCCTCTGCACCCTTTCCAATGCTTCCACATCCTTCCTATAATGCGGCGACCAGAATTGCACGCAATACTCCAAATGCGGCCGCACCAGAGTTTTGTACAGCTGCAACATGACCTCATAGCTCCGAAACTCAATCCCTCTACCAATAAAAGCTAACACACCATCCGCCTTCTTAACAACCCTCTCAACCTGGGTGGCAACTTTCAGGGATCTATGTATATGGACACCGAGATCTCTCTGCTCATCCACACTGCCAAGAATCTTACCATTAGCCCAGTACTCTGTCTTCCTGTTATTCCTTCCAAAATGAATTACCTCACACTTTTCTGCATTAAACTCCATTTACCACCTCTCAGCCCAGCGCTGCAGCTTATCTATGTCCCTCTGTAACTTGTAACATCCTTCCGCACTGTCCACAACTCCACCGACTTCAGTGTCATCTGCAAATTTACTCACCCATCCTTCTACGCCCTCCTCCAGGTTATTCATAAAAATGACAAACAGCAGTGGCCGCAAAACAGATCCTTGTGGTACACCACGAGTAACTGGACACCAGTGTGAACATTTCCCATCAACCACCACCCTTTGTCTTCTTCCAGCTAGCCAATTTCTGATCCAAACTGCTAAATTACCCTGAATCCCATGCCTCCGTATTTTCTGCAGTAGCCTACCGTGGGGAACCTTATCAAACACTTTACTGAAATCCATATACACCACATCAACTGCTTTACCCTCATCCACCTGTTTGGTCACCTTCTCAAAGAACTCAATAAGGTTTGTGAGGCATGACCTACCCTTCACAAAATCGTGTTGACTATCTCTAATCAAATTATTCCTTTCCAGATGATTATACATCCTATCTCTTATAAACCTTTCCAAGATTTTGTCCACAACAGAAGTAAGGCTCACTGGTCTATAGTTACCGTGGTTGTCTCTACTTCCCTTCTTGAACAAGGGGACAACATTTGCTGTCCTCCAGTCTTCTGGCACTATTCCTGTAGACAAAGATGACTTAAAGATCAAAGCCAAAGGCTCAGCAATCTCCTCCCTAGCTTCCCAGGGAATCCTAGGATTAATCCCACCCAGCCGAGGGGACTTACCTATTTTCACACTTTCCAGAATTGCGAACACCTCCTCCTTATGAACCTCAAGCCCTTCTAGTCTAGTAGCCTGAATCTCAGTATTCTCTTCGACAACACTATCTTTTTCCTGTGTGAATACTGACCAAAAATATTCATTTACCACCTCTCCTATCTCCTCGGACTCCACGCACAACTTCCCGCTACTGTCCTTGACTGGCCCTACTCTTACCCTAGTCATTCTTTTATTCCTGACATATCTGTAGAAAGCTTTAGGGTTATCCTTGATCCTACCTGCCAAAGACTTCTCATGTCCCCTCCTGGCTCTTCTTAGCTCTCTCTTTAGGTCCTTCCTAGCTAACTTGTAACTCTCGAGTGCCCTAACTGAACCTTCATGTCTCATCTTTACATAAGCCTCCTTCTTCCTTTTGACAAGTGTTTCGACTGCTTTAGTAAACCACGGTTCCCTCGCTCGACCACTTCCTCCCTGCATGACAGGTACATACTTATCAAGGACATGCAGTAGCTGTTCCTTGAACAACATAGAACATCGAAAATACAGCACAGAACAGGCCCTTCGGCCCACGATGTTGTGCCGAACCTTTGTCCTAGATTAATCATAGATTATCATTGAATTTACAGTGCAGAAGGAGGCCACTCGGCCCCTCGAATCCACACCGGCTCCTGGAAGGAGCACCCTACGCAAACTCAACACCTCCACCCAACACCAAGGGCAATCCTGGACACCAAGGGCAATCCATCATGGCCAATCCACCCAACCTGCACATCCCCGGACCGTGGGTGGAAACCGGAGCACCCGGAGGAAACCCACGCAGACACGGGGAGGATGTGCAGACTCCGCACAGACAGCGATCCAAGCCGGAATCGAACCCGGGACCCCTGAGCTGTGAAGCAACCGCGCCATCCACAATGCTACCGTGCTGCCCTTAAGAACAAATAAATCTACACTATATCATTTTACCGTAATCCATGTACCTATCCAATAGCTGCTTGAAGGTCCCTAATGTTCCCGACTCAACTACTTCCACAGGCAGTGCATTCCATGCCCCCACTACTCTCTGGGTAAAGAATCTACCTCTGATATCCCTCCTATATCTTCCACCTTTCACCTTAAACTTATGTCCCCTTGTAATGGTTTGTTCCACCCGGGGAAAAAGTCTCTGACTGTCTACTCTATCTATTCCCCTGATCATCTTATAAACCTCTATCAAGTCGCCCCTCATCCTTCTCCGTTCTAATGAGAAAAGGCCTAGCACCCTCAACCTTTCCTCGTAAGACCTAGTCTCCATTCCAGGCAGCATCCTGGTAAATCTCCTTTGCACCTTTTCCAAAGCTTCCACATCCTTCCTAAAATGAGGCGACCAGAACTGTACACAGTACTCCAAATGTGGCATTACCAAAGTTTTGTACAGCTGCATCATCACCTCACGGCTCTTAAATTCAATCCCTCTGTTTGCGAGCAAACCATAGGCCTTCTTCACAGCTCTATCCACTAGAGTGGCAACTTTCAAAGATGTATGAACATAGACCCCAAGATCTCTCTGCTCCTCCACATTGCCAAGAACTCTACCGTTAACCCTCCACATTTCCATTGTGCCCATCCCCTGCAGTTTTCCTCTCCATCCGAAGCATCCTAAGTCTTGCCTCATCGCATCATAATTGCCTTTCCCCCAGATATAACTCTTGCCCTGCGGTATATACCTATCCCTTTCCATCACTAAAATAAACGTAATCGAATTGTGGTCACGATCACCAAAGTGCTCACCTACCTCCAAATCTAACACCTGTCCTGGTTCATTACCCAGTACCAAATCCAAAATGGCCTCGCCTTTCGTTGGCCTATATACGTACTGTGTCAGGAAACCCTCCTGCACACATTGGACAAAAACAGGCCCATCTAAAGTACTCGAACTATAGCGTTTCCAGTCAATATTTGGAAAGTTAATGTCCCCCATAACAACTACCCTGTTGCTTTCGCTCCTTTCCAGAAGCATCTTTGCAATCCTTTCCTCTTCATCTCTGGAACTTTTCGGAGGCCTATAGAAAACCCCTAACAGGGTGACCTCTCCTTTCCTGTTTCTAATCTCAGCCCATACTACCTCAGTGGACGAGTCCTCATCAAACGTCCTTTCTGCCACCGTAATACTGTCCTTGACTAACAATGCCACCCCTCTCCCTCTTTTACCACCTTCCCTGAGCTTACTGAAATATCTAAACCCCGGCACCTGCAACAACCATTCCTGTCCCTGCTCTATCCATGTCTCCGAAATGGCCACAACATCGAAGTCCCAGGTACCAACCCATGCCGCAAGTTCACCCACCTTATTCCGGATGCTCCTGGCATTGAAGAAGACACACTTTAAACCTGCCTGCCTGCCGGTACACTCCTGCAACTTTGAAACCTTACTCATGACCTCACTACTCTCAACCTCCTGTATACTGGAGCTACAATTCAGGTTCCCAAGCCTCTGCTGAACTAGTGTTAAACCCTCCCGAAGAGCATTAGCAAATTTCTCCCCCAGGATATTGGTGCCCCTCTGGTCCAGGTGTAGACCATCCCGTTTGTAGAGGCCCCACCGACCCCAGAATGAGCTCCAATTATCCAGAAATCTGAAACCCTCCCTCCTGCACCATCCCTGTAGCCACGTGTTCAACTCCTCTCTCTCCCTATTCCTCATCTCGCTAGCACGTGGCACGGGTAACAACCCAGAGATAATAACTCTGTTTGTCCGAGATCTAAGTTTCCACCCTAGCTCAATCACCTTCCCTATCTTGTCACAGAGGCTCTGCTCCGCCAAGAACCCCACATCCATCCTCCACCCCGGCCTCTAGGCTGCCCCCTTCTCCAGAACCACATCCATCCAATGTGGAGCATGATCTGAGATCACAATTGTCGATTACTCTGACCTCTTAACCCCAATCGACAGTGCCGTTCCTACCACAAAAAAGTCAATCCGTGAATACACCTTGAGAACCGCAGAGAAAAATGAATACTCTCGATCCCTTGGGTGTAAAAACCTCCATGGTCCACCCCTCCCATCTCCCTCATGAGCCCAGCCAATGCCTTCGCACCCCCGACTGGGTCAGTGAGCGCGACTGGGACCTGTCCACCTTCGGCTCCAAAACCACATTCCAGTACCTTCCCTACTATCAGCTGATGCGTATCCAAATCCAGGATGGCACCCAGTATCCTCTCCACAAACCCCGTATCGACCCAGTTGGGGCCATATACGCTCGCCAATGCCACCAACCTCCACACTAACGCAGCAATACCACTACCTGTACCTGCCGCCTGATCAGCCACCACCTTCTCCATCTGGAACCTCACTCTCTTGCCCATAAATATTGCTCCTCCTCAAGCCTTACTATCGAACTCCGAATGAAACACCTGACTCACCCAACCCTTCCTGAGCCTCACCTGATTCTTCACCCTCAAATGGGTCTCCTGTAACATCACCACATCAGCTTTTAAACTCTTTAAATTTGCAAAAACTCCCAATCTCATAAGTTTCCTCAATCATATTAGAATGATTGGAACAATTTAACCCTTCCTCGCCAAGTCCTTTGAAAATTGGAAATTGTTGTCGAGGCAGAGGCATCGAGTGCCACCCGGCAAGATTGCAATTTGTAAATCCTGCCCACACTCTTTCCCGTCCCCCCAGCATTTAAAAATCTGGCCCAAGTGTTAACAGCAAGAAGATCATTCAAATCGAACATTCATAGTCAAAAGGAGTAACAAGCCCAGAGAACCATGGATGACCAGAGACATTCAGGATACGATGAGAAGGCAAAGAGAGGCTTTTAGCAAGTACTAGGCGAGTAAATCAATGGAGGCATTAATGGAATACAGAAAGTGTAGGAAACATATGTTCAGGTGTAGGTACATGTCAGTGTCCAGAGTGAAAATCACTTACTGCTGCACTATGGTGAATGTATTAAACTAAGAAGGTATCAGTCTGCAGCACATGGTGTGATCTGAGCTTAAGAAAGCAATTAGGAGAGCAAAGAGGGGATATGAGAAAGCTCTAGCTAAAAGTCGGGAAAATCCCAAGATATTCTATAAGTATATCAATGAAAAGAAGATAAGAGTGGGGCCCATTAGGGACCAAGGATGAATTCTGTGGGTGGAGCCAAAGGACATTGGTAGGGTGTTGAACAAATATTTCACATCTACGTTCACTCAAGAGAATGAGGAGGTAGTTATGGAACTCAGGGAGAGAGAGACTGTGAGGTCCTTGAGCCATTTCTCACAGGGAGTGACAAGGTATTGGAAGTGTTGGCAGGCTTAAAAGTGGACAAATATCCAGGTCCAGATGAATTGTGTCCCAGGCTGTTGTGGGAGGTGAGGGAGGAGATTGCAGGGGTTGTGACCTAAATTTTTAATTCTTCTCTGGCCACGGTGGAGGTGCCAGACGAGTGGAGAATAACTGATGTGATCCCACTATTTAAGGAAGGTTGTAGAGACAAGCCATGGGACTACAGACCAGTGAGTCTCATGTCAGTGGTAGGGAAACCGTTGGAGAAAATTCTGAAGGAGAGAATCTATCTCCACTAGGAGAGAAGCGAAAGAGAAAATGCTGGAAAATCTCAGCAAGTCTGGCAGCATCTGTAGGGAGAGAAAAGAGCTAACGTTTCGAGTCCGGTGACTCTTTGTCAAAGCTAACAGACAGAGAAAGTGGGAAATATTTATACTGTGGAGTGAGAATGAAAGATGAGTCATAGCCACAGAAACCCAGGGAAACCGGGTGCTAATGGCCACAGAAACCAAGGGGAAAGAGTGCTAATGGCCACAGAAACCAAGGGGAAAGAGTGCTAATGGCAGTCCCCAGAAAGGACAAAAGATGTGAAAGGTCAAACAGCAGGGAAACTAACTCAGAGGACGAACTGTAGATGTGGGGGAGGGGAAGGGGGAAGCAAAGAGGAGAAAGGTGAAGGAAAGGTGGATAAGATTGGGGGGGGAAATGAAATGTATATTAAAAAAGAAAGAAATGGTAAAAGACAGTTGAAATGAAATGAAAACAAATGGGTGGAGGTGGGGTAGAGCTAATCATCTGAAGTTGTTGAATTCGATGTTCAGGCCGGAAGGCTGTAGCGTGTATAATCAGAAGATGAGATGTTGTTCCTCCAGTTTGCGTTGCGCTTCACTGGAACATTGCAACAGGCCATGCAACAGGCCAAGGACAGACATGTGGGCATGGGAGCAGGGTCTTTTGTTAAAATGGCAAGCAACAGGAAGGTCAGGGTCCTGGGAGGCAAGGCTTGATCAGGGATAGACAGCATGGCTTTGTCAGGGGGAGGTCATGCCCAACAAATTCGATTGAATTTTATGAGCATGTGACCAGGTCTGTAGATGAGGGTAGTGCAGTTGATGTAGTTTATGTGGATTTCAGCAAAGCCTTTGACAAGGTCCCATATAAGAACACAGTACAAAGAAAATTACAACACAAGAACAGGCCCTTCGGCCCTCCCAGCCTGCGCTGATCCAGATCCTTTATCTAAACCAGTCTTCTATTTTCCAAGGATCTACTTCCCTCTGTTCCCCACCCGTTCGTATATCTGTCTCGATGCATCTTAAATGACGCTATCGTGCCCGCCTCTACCACCTCCGCTGGCAAAACGTTCCAGGCACCCACCACCCTCTGCGTAAAAAACTTTCCACGCACATCTCCCTTAAACTTTCCCCCTCTCACCTTGAAATCATGACCCCTTGTAATTGACACCCCCACTCTTGGAAAAAGCTTGTTGCTATCCACCCTGTCCATACCTCTCCTAATTTTGTAGACCTCAATCAGGTCCCCCCTCAACCTCTGTCTTTCCAACGAAAACAATCCTAATCTACTCAACCATTCCTCATAGCTAGCACCCTTCATACCAGGCAACATCCTGGTGAACCTCCTCTGCACCCTCTCTAAAGCATCCACATCCTTCTGGTAATGTGGCGACCAGAACTGCAGTATTCCAAATGTGGCCTAACCAAAGTCCTATACAACTGTAACATGACCTGCCGACTCTTGTACTCAATACCCTGTCCGATGAAGGCAAGCATGCTGTATGCTTTCTTGACCACTCTATCGACCTGCGTTGCCATCTTCAGGGTACAATGGACCTGAAGTCCCAGATCTCTCTGTACATCAATTTTCCCCAGGTCTCTTCCATTGACCGTATAGTCCGCTCTTGAATTGAATCTTCCAAAATGCATTACCTCGTATTTGCCTGGATTGAACTCCATCTGCCATTTCTCTGCCCAACTCTCCAATCTATCTATATTTTGCTGTATTCTCTGACAGCCCTCCTCGCTATCTGCAACTCCACCAATCTTAGTATCATCTCAAACTTGCTAATCAGACCACCTATACCTTCATCCAGATCATTTATGTATATCACAAAAAACAGTGGTCCAAGCACGGATCCCTGTGGAACACCACTAGTCACCTTTCTCCATTTTGAGACACTCCCTCCCACCACTACTCTCTGTCTCCTGTTGCCCAGCCAGTTCTTTATCCATCTAGCTAGTACACACTGAACCCCATACGACTTCACTTTTTCCATCAACCTGCCATGGGAAACTTTATCAAACGCCTTACTGAAGTCCATGTATATGTCATCTACAGCCCTTCCCTCATCAATTAACTTTGTCACTTCCTCAAAGAATTCTATTAGGTTTGTAAGACATGACCTTCCCTGCACAAAACCATGCTGCCTATCACTGATAAGTCTATTTTCTTCCAAATGTGAATAGATCCTATCCCTCAGTATCTTCTCCAATAGTTTGCCTACCACTGACGTCAAGCTCACAGGTCTATAATTCCCTGGATTATCCCTGCTACCCTTCTTAAACAAAGGGACAACATTAGCAATTCTCCAGTCCTCCGGGACCTCACCCGTGCTCAAGGATGCTCGAAAGATATCTGTTAAGGCCCCAGCTATTTCATCCCTCGCTTCCCTCAGTAACCTGGGATAGATCCTATCCGGACCTGGGGACTTGTCCACCTTAATGCCTTTTAGAATACCCAAAACCTCCCCTTCCTTATGCCGACTTGACGTAGAGTATTTAAACATCCATCCCTAGCCTCAACATCCGTCATGTCCCTCTCCTTGGTGAATACCGATGCAAAGTACTCATTAAGAATCTCACCCATTTCTTCTAACTCCACGCATAAATTCCCTCTTTTGTCTTTGAGTGGGCCAATCCTTTCTCTAGTTACCCTCTTGCTCCTTGTATACGAATAAAAGGCATTAACCCTGTTAGCCAAAGCTAGGGGCAGCATGGTAGCCTTGTGGATAGCACAATTGCTTCACAGCTCCAGGGTCCCAGGTTCGATTCCCGGCTTGGGTCACTGTCTGTGCGGAGTCTGCACATCCTCCCAGTGTGTGCGTGGGTTTCCTCCGGGTGCTCTGGTTTCCTCCCACAGTCCAAAGATGTGCAGGTTAGGTGGATTGGCTATGATAAATTGCCCTTAGTGTCCAAAATTGCCCTTAGTGTTGGGTGGGGTTACTGGGTTATGGGGATAGGGTGGAGGTGTTGACCTTGGGTAGGATGCTCTTTCCAAGAGCTGGTGCAGACTCGATGGGCCGAATGGCCTCCTTCTGCACTGTAAATTCTATGATAATCTATGATATTTCATGACCCCTTTTAGCCCTCTGTATTGCGCTTTTGAGATTTTTCCTACTTTCCCGATATTCCTCCAAAGCTTCACCAGTTTTAAGTTGCCTAGATCTTATGTATGCTTCCTTTTTCATCTTAGCTAGTCTTACAATTCCACCCGTCATCCAAGGTTCCCTAATCTTGCCATTTCTATCCCTCATTTTCACAGGGATGTGTCTGTCCTGCACTCTAATCAACCTTTCCTTAAAAGACTCCCACATTTCAAATGTGGATTTACCCTTAAACAGCTGCTCCCAATCCACATTCCCTAGCTCCTGCCAAATTTTGTTAAACTTGGCCTTTCCCCAATTTAGCACTCTTCCTTTAGGACCACTCTAGTCTTTGTCCATGAGTATTCTAAAACGTACGGAATTGTGATCGCTATTCCCAAAGTAATCACCGACTGAAACTTCAACCACCTGGCCGGGATCATTCCCCAATACCAGGTCCAGTATGGCCCCTTCCCGAGTTGGACTATTTATATACTGCTCTAAAAAACTCTCCTGGATGCTCCTTAGAAATTCTGCTCCATCTACACCATGTAGAAGCCAGGTATTTCGAATACAACTAGTTTCGGTAAAAGATAGCTGTTTAAGCATAAATATTAAGCCCTAGTTTTAAATACTCATTTAAAAATGAGAATTTCAGCACACATAAATTCAGGTCTTCAATAGATACATGAAACAGCATAAAATTCCATCATAGATTATAACAGCACAGTTGCAAGACAATTTGACACTGCTTGTGCTAATTGTCAAGGACACGGACTGAGTTCCATGGCAATGAGGTGGCAGGAGTCCAATGCAGTTTGTCAGAGCATTAAATCATATATATATTTTACTCAATCTTTCTCGATATGAAGTCTCCATTGTTACATTAGCCAAGCTAGCTTAAAACCAGTTTATTGCTGGTAAAGATTAGCAGAATATCACATTCCATAACATGCAGACATGAAACAATTAAAAGCTGATGTTGCACATTGAAGATGGACGGCTTGCCATCAAATCAAATGTGTTTGAGTCTAACCCAAACCAATTAGGATTATATTGGGATGTGATTAGATGACTTATGACAGATATGAAAGTGTATAACTGAAAAGTTTCCGCCCGCCATTTTAGAGATATCTTTTGGGGGTTCTGTCTTTGTGTTAGTCTGTGTCAGTGATGTAGTGTACTTTTGACTTTGAGTTTGAGTTTAGCTGAAGATTAGCTCTCTCTCTGTCTCTCTCTTCATGTTTCATTGCCAGACTTTGACCTATTAAAAGTTACTTTCGAGCTGTCTGCCTAAGCAAAAAGATAATGGGCGAAATTCTCCCCCAACGGCGGGATGCCCGCCGACTGGCGCCAAAGCCGGCGCCAATCAGACGGGCATCGCGCCGGCCCAAAGGTGCGGAAGTCTCTGCATCTTTGGCGGCCTAGCCCCAACATTGAGGGGCTAGGCCGACGCCGGAGGGATTTCCGCCCCGCCAGCTGGCGGAAATGGCGTTTGTTGCCCCGCCAGCTGGCGCGGAAATGCGGCGCATGCGCGGGAGCGTCGGCGGCCGCTGTCAGTTTCCCAGCGCATGCGCGGGAGCGTCAGCGGCCGCTGTCAGTTTCCTGCGCATGCGCAGTGGGGAGAGTCTCTTCCGCCTCCGCCATGGTGGAGGCCGTAGCGGAGGCGGAAGGGAAAGAGTGCCCCCACGGCACAGGCCCGCCTGCGGATCGGTGGGCCCCGATCGCGGGCCAGGCCACCGTGGGGGCACCCCCCGGGGTCAGATCGCCCCGCGCCCCCCGCCAGGACCCCGGAGCCCGCCCACGCCGCCTGGTCCCGCCGGTAAATACCAGGTTTGATTTACGTCGGCGGGACAGGCAATTCCTGGGCGGGACTTTGGCCCATCCGGGCCGGAGAATCCAGCGGGGGGTCCCGCCAACCGGCGCGGCCGGATTCCCGCCCCCGCCCAATCTCCAGGAGCGGAGACTTCGGCGGGGGCGGGGGCGGGATTCACGGCGGCCAACGGCCATTCTCCGACCCGGCGGGTGGTCAGAGAATGACGCCCAATGTCTGTAATTCTCTGAAAGCTTCGAATTGCCTTTTAAATGACTTTCAAATTGTAATCAAGCAACTACAAATAAAACAATTCTTTTTGGCACCTGAGAAGTTTTAACTGCAAATTTCTGCTGAGTCCCAGTATTTGCAAAGTGCTACTGGTAACCGAATAGCAGAGATGATATAAATTCCTTCAACTTTACACAGTCGAATAATACTAGGAATCCAACAACTTGGCATAGTCCAAAAATATTACAAATCTTACAACTTGTCGTATTGCGCCAGGACTTTGATTCATCAACTAAGCTTCCCCCAACTTGGCGTAGTTCGGCAGGTTAAGATCCTATCAATTAAAGATTCTAACAATTGGCGAGCCAGCCAGGAGTTAACATTCTTTCAAATTAAAGATTCCAACACCCTTCCCGAGTTGGACTATTTATATACTGCTCTAAAAAACTCTCCTGGATGCTCCTTAGAAATTCTGCTCCATCTACACCTCCAACACTACATGAGTCCCATTCAATGTTGGGGAAGTTAAAATCTCCCATCACGACCACCCTATTGCTCCTACATTTTTCTATAATCTGTCTACATATTTGTACCTCTACTTCACGCTCGCTTTTGGGAGGCCTGTAGTAAAGTCCCAACAATGTTACTGCACCCTTCCTATTTCTTAGCTCTACCCATATTGCCTCAGTGCTCGAATCCTCCATCGTGCCCTCCTTAATCACAGCTGTGATATCATCTCTGACCAGTAATGCAACTCCTCCATCCCTTTTACCTCCCTCTCTATCCCTCCTGAAGCATCTATACCCTGGGATATTTAGTTGCCAGTCTTGCCCTTCCCTCGACCAAGTCTCAGTAATACCAATAACATCATATTCCCAGGTACTAATCCAAGCCCCAGGTTCATCTGCCTTACCTGCTACACTTCTCGCATTGAAACAAATGCACCTCAGACCACCTGTCCCTTTGCGTTCATCATCTCTTCCCTGCCTACTCTTCCCCTTAGTCACATTGAGTTTATTATCTCGTACCTTACTGGCTTTAGTTGCTGCCTCTTTACTGACCTCTAACTTCCTAATCTGGTTCCCATCCCCCTGCCACATTAGTTTAAAACCTCCCCAACAGTGTTAGCAAAAGCACCCCCTAGGACATTGGTTCCAGTCCTGCCCAGGTGTAGACCATCCGATTTGTAATGGTCCCACCGCCCCCAGAACCGGTTCCAATGTCCCAAAAATCTGAACCCTCCCTCCTGCACCATCTCTCAAGCCACGTATTCATTCTGACTATTCTTGAATTTCTACTCTGACTGTCTCGTGGCACTGGTAGCAATCCTGAAATTACTACCTTTGAGGTCCTACTTTTTAAACGTATCTCCTAACTCCCTAAATTCTGATTGTGGGACCTCATCCCTTTTTTTTTTACCTATATCGTTGGTGCCTATATGCACCACAACTACTGGCTGTTCACCCTCCCCCTTCATTATGTCCTGCAGCCGATCTGAGACATCCCTGACCCGTGCACCCGGGAGGCAACATACCATTCGGGAGTCTCGTTTTCGACCACAGAAACACCTGTCTACTCCCCTTACGATTGAATCCCCTATGACTATAGCCCTGCCAGTCTTTTTCCCGCCCTTCTGTGCAGCAGAGCCAGTCACGGTGCCATGAGCCTGGCTACTACTGCCTTCCCCTGGTGAGTCATCTCCCCCAACAGTATCCAAAACGATATACCTGTTTTGGAGGGAGATGACCGCAGAGGACACCTGCACTGCTTCCTGCTCTTTCTCTGCCTTTTGGTCATATAGGAGACTTACAAAGAAGGCAAATGCGCATGGGATACAGAGTAACTTGATAAGGTGGAGTCAAAATTGGCTGAGCTGTAGGAGACAGAGGGTGATGACAGACGGCTGCGTTAGTGACTGGAAGCCAGTGACCAGTGGGGTACCACAGGGATCTGTGCTGGGCCCCCTGTTGTTTATCATTTATATAAACGGCATAGATGACTGTGGGGGTGGGGGTAGGATCAGGACGTTTGAGGATGACAAAGATTGGCTGGTGGGTTAACAGTGAGGTTGTGTGTCTTGTTTTACAGGAAGATATAGACAGGATAGTTAATTGGGCAGAAAAGTGGCAGATGGAAGTTAACCCTGAAAAGTGAGAGGTGATACACTTTGGAAGGAGTAATTTGACAAGGAAAGATTCAATGAATGGCACCACACTGGGAAGTTCTGAGGAACAACGAGACCTTGGCATGTTTGTTCATAGATCTCTGAAGGCAGAAGGGCAGGTTAATAGGGAGGTGAAAAAGGCACATGGGACACTCGCTTTTATCAATCGAGGCATAGATTACAAAAGCAGGGAGGTCATGTTGGAGTTGTATAGAACTTTGGTGAGGCCACAGCTGGAGCACTGTGTGCAATTCTGGTGGCCACATTATAGGAAGGATGTGATTGCACTGGAGGGGGTACAGAGGAGATTCACCATGATGTTGCCTGGGATGGAACATGTCAGCCATGAAGAGAGGTTGGATGGACTTGGATTGTTTTTGTTTGAGCAGAGAAGACTGAGGGGTTGACCTGATCGAGGTGTACAAGATTATGAGGGGCATGGACAGGGTGGATTGGGAGCAGCTGTTCCCCTTAGTTGAAGGGTCAGTGTCGAGGGGACACAAGTTCAAGGTGAGGGGTAGGGGGATTTGAGAAAAAGCTTTTTTACCCAAAGGGTGGTGACAGTCTGGACTGCACTGCTTCGGAGGGTGGTAGAGGCGGGTTGCCTCACATCCTTCGAAAAGTAGCTGCATAAGCACTTGGCATATCAAAACATTCAAGGTTATAGGCCAATGCTGGCAAATGGGATTAGGTAGACAGGTTAGATGTTTTTTATGCGTCAATGGGCTGAAGGGCCTCTTCTGCACTGTATTATTTGTGATTCTGTAATGGAGTTGCGATGGAGAAAGCCACACATAAGGGAGTGTCAAATGATAGAATTGCACGTAATCGTCACAAAAATTATTCACAGTTGGCCTTGTTTTACTGATGCAAACTATAACTCTGTTTTCAGAAGCCTTTTATGGATTGTTGGTAAAACGAAAGAAGTGAGTTTGAATATTGTTCTGTCCAATTCTGGAGAAGATTCATACCTCACCACCATGGTCCTGTCCTACCCAAAGAACCTTTATTTCAAGGGGATCTCAAAAATAAGGGTAAGATGAAACTCTGCCATGGATTACAGTGGAAACACTAGGAGATTTTAATGCTCAAGATCAGCAGAGTTGGGGCTGGATGCAAAGTAAAATTGGTAAACCTATTGCCTGGCTCCAGGCTCCCACTTCTGGGGCGAAATTCTCCATCCCGCCCCGCCACATTTCTGCCCCGACCGGCCGGCGGGAGTCTCCGTAACACCGGCCGGTCAATGGGGTTTCCCATTGTGGGGCAGCCCCACGCCGTCGGGAAACCCCCCAGTGCCGGCAAAACGGAGACTCCCGCCGGCGGAGAATGACGCCCCTGGTTTCAATTGAGGCATGTGTGCACGTGCATGGGATGTGGGCGTCGCTGGCCTAACCAGTGCCTAACCAGCGACACCCACATCCGAATGAATTAAAAAAACTTAACCTGTTTACTGGAGCAGTTGAGATAATAACACAAACTGATCAATCATTACACATGTTGTGCAATCATTGAGACTTGGTAATGAACTATTTTTAATTGAATTGAACAGGTATTTGGTCTGAACACAGCCAGATAAGGGTCTGGATTCTCCCCTCCCCGACGCTGAAATCTCACTCGGTGAGGAGGCAGAGAATCCCCGATGATGCCAAAACCGGGGATGGGGCCGCTTTCTCCATGCTCCGCCCTCTGAAAAGCGGCGTACTCTGGGGGAATGCCGCGCTATGTATCCACGGCCTCAGGCAATGGACTGAGACCTGCCCCATGATGCTCCGTCCCCGACCGACCGAGTTCCTGACGGTGTGGCACTCATGGTTTCACCCATCGTGAACTTAGTGTGGCGGCTGTGGACTCAGTCCGGCCCCGCCACAGTCAGGGCAGAGTGGCTTCAGTCGGGTCTGGGGGCACTGTGAGCTGGCGGTAGGGGGCCCGCGAGCGGCCGAAGGGGGGTACTATTTTTGCAGTCCGGGTCCGCGGGCTGAGTCTGCCATGAAGCACGACGCGGCCGCCGCCGTGCACGTGCAGCCACGGACCCGCCAATGCTCCGGGCCACATCGGCAGCTGGAGGTGGGAGCTCTACACTGCCTCCCTGCTGGCCCCCAGCAAAACTGCAGATCAGTGGCCATTTTGCGCCAGTTTTCTTGACGTAAAACACACCGTTTTCATGCCGGCGTGGGGAGTCTCCCAAACAGAGAATCCAGCCCAGGGTTTCTGGAGTTTGGGAAAAGGAGACAAATTTCACATGTATTTTGTTGGTGACTTTAAAGTTTAGATTGCATGACCATATTCAGTCTCAGTGCTTACAGCTGCTTTGTCAATTCACTTTGGCAAAGGGTTCACAGCGAGTTCTTGTCACAAGTTTCTGAGAGTTTTTTTGTGGGTTTTCAAATGAACACCAGTAGGAGAGAGGAGTTGAGGAGACAGGGACCCTGTGGATGTTTTCAATTGGTGTCATATGGGGGGATAAAAAATCACCATCCACAACAGCGATGATATGCTGTGGTGGGATCAGCACTTGCACAGAAGGGAAGGATACAGGAGTGAGAGACACAGGAGGAAGGCGCAGAATTGCAGAAATGAGTGGAGAAGAAAAGGACGGAAAGCAATTTGGAGCGCATTATCTACATGACAGGCTCATGACACCTGTGATGAATTTGGTGGAGGAACGCTATAATGGGAGTCATAAGAACACCAGGTAGGGCATCAAGATATGTATCAGTATGTTGAAGTCATGCTTCAGATGCCTAAATAAGTTTGGTGATGTCCTTCAGTACTTGCCAGCAAGGGCCTCGAGATCATAGTAGCAGGCAGAGGACAAACATACAAAATTGGAACAGAAGTCGGCCAATTTGCCCCTTGAGCCTGCTCTGCCATTCAATAAGATCACGGCTGATCAGGCAGAACTTCATGAAGATGTTAAAGAGGAGGAGGAAGAATGCGAAGGTCGGACGCCTATCGCTGGACCAGGTGTTATCATTGCTGCCAAATATGCACTCTCATAGCTCAGATGTCCAGTTAGTTGTTCTAATTTACCACGACCAGAGCCTCTTAGACATAGACATGGAATTTACAGCGCAGAAGGAGGCCATTTGGCCCATCGGGTCTGCACCGGAAAGACCAACCCACCTAAACCCACACCTCCACCCTATCCCCACAACCCACTAACCCCACTTAACCTTTTTGAACACTATGAGCAATTTAGCATGGCCAATCCACCTAACCTGCACATCTTTGAACTGTGGGAGGAAACCAGAGAACCCGGAGGAAACCCACACAGACACGGGGAGAACGTGCAGATTCTGCACAGACAGTGACCCGGCGGGGAATCGAACCTGGGACCCTGGAGCTGTGAAGCAACAGTGCTCACCATTGTGCTACCGTGCTGCTCACTATCTTCCTACACAAACCAGTGCTTCAACCACATACCCATCCAATGATCTCATCATGGATTGGAATTCATCAAGAAACAAGTGAAAGAATGGATTAGCACTTGGGACACAAGAAGTTAAAAGCCAGGCCAGACAGAGTTGTCATCTCTGGTTTGTTGCCAGTGCCACGTGATAGCGAGGCTAGGAATAGGGAGAGAGTGCAGCTGAACACGTGGCTGCAGGAATGGTGTAGGAGGGAGGGCTTCAGGTATTTGGATAATTGGAGCGCATCCTGGGGAAGGTGGGACCTGTACAAGCAGGACGGGTTGCATCTGAACCAGAGGGGCACCAATATCCTGGGAGGGAGGTTTTCTAGTACTCTTCGGGAGGGTTTAAACTAATTTGGCAGGGGAATGGGAACCGGATTTGTAGTCCAGCAACTAAGGTAGCCGATATTCAGGACGCCAAAGCGTGTAATGAGGCAGTGGGGAAGGGAACACTGACAAAGGAGAGTACTTGCAGGCACGGAGATGGGTTGAAGTGTGTATACTTCTACGCAAGAAGCATCAGGAATAAGGTGGGTGAACTTAAGGCATGGATCGGTACTTGGGACTACGATGTGGTGGCCATCACGGAAACTTGGATAGAAGAGGGGCAGAAATGGTTGTTGGAGGTCCCTGGTTATAGATGTTTCAATAAGATTAGGGAGGGTGGTAAAAGAGGTGGGGGGGGGGGTTAATTGTTAATGAGAGATAGTAGAACAGCTGCAGAAAGGCAGTTCGAGGAGTATCACCCTACTGAGGTAGTATGGGTTGAAGTCAGAAATAGGAAATGAGCAGCCACCTTGTTAGGAGTTTTCTATAGGCCCCCCAATAGTAGCAGAGATGTGGAGGAACAGATTGGGAAACAGATTTTGGAAAGGTGCAGAAGTCACAGGGTAGTAGTCATGGGTGACTTCAACTTTCCAAACATTGAGTGGAAACTCTTTAGATCAAATAGTTTGGATGGGGTGGTATTTGTGCAGTGTGTCCAGGAAGCTTTTCTAACACAGTATGTAGATTGTCCGACCAGAGGGGAGGCCATATTGTATTTGGTAATGAACCAGGGCAAGTGACAGATTTGTTAGTGGGGGAGCATTTTGGAGATGGTGACCACAATTCTGTGACTTTCACTTTAGTAATGGAGAGGGATAGGTGCGTGCAATAGGGCAAGGTTTACAATTGGGGGAAGGGTAAATACGATGTTGTCAGACAAGAATTGAAGTGCATAAGTTGGGAACATAGGCTGTCAGGGAAGGACACAAGAGAAATGTGGAACTTGGTCAAGGAACAGGTACTACGTGTCCTTGATATGTATGTCCCTGTCAGGCAGGGAAGAGATGGTCGAGTGAGGGAACCATGGTTGACAAGAGTGGTTGAATGTCTTGTTAAGAGGAAGAAGGAGACTTATGTAAGGCTGAGGAAACAGGGTTCAGACAGGGCGCTGGAGGGATACAAGATAGCAAGGAGGGAACTGAAGAAAGGGATTAGGAGAGCTAAGAGAGGGCATGAACAATCTTTGGCGGGTAGGATCAAGGAAAACCTCAAGGCCTTTTACACATATGTGAGGAATATGAAAATGACTAGAGCGAGGGTAGGTCCGATCAAGGACAGTAGCGGGAGATTGTGTATTGAGTCTGAAGAGATAGGAGAGGTCTTGAACGAGTACATTTCTTCAGTATTTACAAATGAGAGGGGCCATATTGTTGGAGAGGACAGTGTAAAACAGACTGGTAAGCTCGAGGAGATACTTGTTAGGAAGGAAGATGTGTTGGGCATTTTGAAAAACTTGAGGATAGACAAGTCCCCCGGGCCTGAAGGGATATATCCAAGGATTCTATGGGAAGCAAGAGATGAAATTGCAGAGCCGTTGGCAATGATCTTTTCATCCTCACTGACAACAGGGGTGGTACCAGGGGATTGGAGAGTGGCGAATGTCGTGCCCCTGTTCAAAAAAGGGAATAGGGATAACTCTGGGAATTACAGGCCAATCTTACTTCGGTGGTAGGCAAAGTAATGGAAAGGGTACTGAGGGATAGGATTTCTGAGCACCTGGAAAGACACTGCTTGATTAGGGACAGTCAGCACGGATGTGAGGGGTAGGTCTTTCCTCACAAGTCTTATTGAATTCTTTGAGGAGGTGACCAAGCATGTGGATGAAGGTAAAGCAGTGGATGTAGTGTACATGGATTTTAGTATGGCATTTGATAAGGTTCCCCATTGTAGGCGTATGCAGAAAGTAAGGAGGCATGGGATAGTGGGAAATTTGGCCAGTTGGATAATGAACTGGCTAACCGATAGAAGTCAGAGAGTGGTGGTGGATGGCAAATATTCAGCCTGGATCCCAGTTACCAGTGGCGTACCGCAGGGATCAGTTCTGGGTCCTCTGCTGTTAGTGATTTTCATTAATGACTTGGATGAGTGAGTTGAAGGGTGGGTCAGTAAATTTGCAGATGATACGAAGATTGGTGGAGTTGTGGAGTGAGGAGGGCAGATAGAGTTTAACCCTGAAAAGTGTGAGGTTGTCCATTTTGGAAGGACAAGTATGAATGCGGAATACAGGGTTAGTGGTAGGGTTTTTGGCAATGTGGAGGAGCAGAGAGATCTTGGGGTCTATGTTCATACATCTTTGAAAATTGCCACTCAAGTGGATAGAGCTGTGAAGAAGGCCTATGGTGTGCTAGCGTTCATTAACAGAGGGATTGAATTTAAGAGCCGTGAGGTGATGATGCAGCTGTACAAAACCTTGGTAAGGCCACATTTGGAGTATTGTGTACAGATCTGGTCGCCTCGTTTTAGGAAGGATGTGGAAGCTTTGGAAAAGGTGCAAAGGAGATTTACCAGGATGTTGCCTGGAATGGAGAGTAGGTCTTACGAGGAAAGGTTGAGGGTTCTAGGCCTTTTCTCATTAGAATGGAGAAGGGTGAGGGGAATAGATAGAGTAGACAGTCAGAGACTTTTTCCCCGGGTGGAACAAACCATTACAAGGGGGCATACATTGAAGGTGAATGGTGGAAGATATAGTGGGGATGTCAGAGGTAGGTTCTTTACCCAGAGTGTAGTGGGGGCATGGAATGCACTGCCTGTGGAAGTGGTTGAGTCGGAAACATTAGGGACCTTCAAGCAGCTATTGGATAGGTACATGGATTACGGTAGAATGATATGATGTAGATTAATTTGTTCTGAAGGGCAACACGGTAGCATTGTGGATAGCACAATTGCTTCATAGCTCCAGGGTCCCAGGTTCGATTCCGGCTTGGGTCACTGTCTGAACGGAGTCTGCACATCCTCCCCGTGTGTGCATGGGTTTCCTCCGGGTGCTCCGGTTTCCTCCCACATTCCAAAGATGTGCAGGTTAGGTGGATTGGCCATGATAAATTGCCCTTAGTGTCCAAAATTGCCCTTAGTGTTGGGTGGGGTTATGGGGATAGGGTGGAGGTGTTGACCTTGGGTAGGGTGCTCTTTCCAAGAGCCGGTGCCGGTGCAGACTCGATGGGCCGAATGGCCTCCTTCTGCACTGTAAATTCTATGATAATCTATGATTAATCTGGGACAAAGGTTCGGCACAACATCGTGGGCCGAAGGGCCTGTTCTGTGCTGTATTTTCTATGTTCTATGTTCTATGTTCTAATGGGAAAACATCAATGTGGTGTTTTTTTTGTTAAAAATTTAGAGTATCCAATTATTGTTTTTCCAATTACGGGTCAATTTAGCGTGACCAATCCACCTACTCTACACACCTTTGGGTTGTGGGGGTGAAACCCACACAGACACAGGGAGAATGTGCAAACTCCACACGGACAGTGACCCGGGGCCAGGATCGATTGAATGTGGTATTAATGAATTTTACGTGGCATTCTAAAAAGGGAAACTTAAAAACAATATGGGTGCGATTTAATGGCCACGTTGCACTTAAGCAAAAGCGCGACGAGGCAGTTAAATTGCGGGAGAGGCAAAATCGAGAACTGTGGTGGACACCGGTGCGTCTCAGCAGCCATAGTTCCACAATGCCACCCCCTGTATTGAGTGGCCCCATTCTCATTGCTAATTGGGAATTGGCAATTGTAGGTCAGTGAGCACTTGACACATCTCAAGTGGATTCCCACGGGTAAGCGTGCCATGTAGCATGTGGGAGTTATTGCCGAGCACTCCAATCAGACTGACGCCTGGACACTGTGGAAGGCAACACCGCAGCAACCAACATCCAAACATTCAGGGGCTGAGCCCCAGCAAGGGGACATTTCCACGACCAGGGGGTGGTGTGCATCGGGGAGGGGACCAGCGCTCGGTCCAGGAAACGTTACGTGTGGGTGTCTGGGGTACAGGATGTGGAGTGCAGTGAGCAGAGATCCGCCCTGCGGCTGGGGATGCATGGGCAGGGTGTGCCGAGTGGGGGACAAATGGGGGACTGAAGGTCCAGGGGTGGAATATACCATTGGTTGTCAGTCTCACACCCTCTCCCAGTTCCTTACAGGTATTAGAAGGTACGGAGAATATCTTGGACCCACAGAAGCTACCCTAGGGGTGCTGCTGGCAGGCTAGGCGGCCAGACTCCGGAGGCAGCAGCACCGTTGACAGAGCTCAAGGCGGCGGCCCATGCCCCACAACCTGAGGACCCAGCCGACCATTAAGCCAAGGAGGGAACCAGAGGGGGAGGCCCATGACGGCCCAAGGTCACCAGACCATCAGGGAGTGTCCTACATCAACAGGAAGTTTGTGTGTGACCACCACAGATCATGCGCGGGTGTACACGCTTCCCAGGGAGTGTGCACGACAGCTACATCCTGAGGGCGATGCTGGGGGGCGGGGCGCACCCAGGACCTCCGTGTCCAGGGCAATAGGGCATGGGATTGGTGCCATTCAAAGTCTGCCTGCTATTGCTAATGGACCGTGTGGACATATCGGAGAACCACACATGAAACTCTATAGAGGCAGCCACACTCTTTAGTTACCAATCCATTACTGTTTGAGTTGGACTCATCCGTCATCTTTGCTATTGTAAGTTTCCTGTCTCCCCATCTCGAATTGAGAGGGACACAGGGTTGCCACTTACCTCCGGAACACGCCTGCTGCATTGCTGAACTGGCTTTTCACAAATCTGACCATGAGATGATTGGTGGCAAGGCCATCCCTAATTCCTCCAGAAAGTGCTGTGAGCCACTTTTTAAAAAAAAAGATATTTTATTTCAAACATATACCAAAGAAAACACAGTCCAACAAGACATAATTAACAGTTTGTACAATTCTTCCCCTTTTAATCCCTCCCCTCCCCCTCCACCCCTCCTCACATGACGAACAGTTCCTCAAATAAAGTCATGAACAGCTTCCATTGCACTTCAAAGCCCTCTTCTGACTCTTTGAGAGTGAACTTAATCTTATCCAGCTGGAGAAAGTCATACAAGTCCCCCAGCCAAGCCGCCACCCCGTTGGTATATCCAACCTCCAATTCGAAAGAATCCTTCAACAGGCAAAGGCCACAACATCAGCCTCTTGCCCCTCCAGCAGTCCCGGTTCCTCCGAGACCCCAAAGATTCCCTCCATAGGGATCGACCTGGCCTCGGCCCCCACAATCCTGGATAATGTCCCAAACACTGCCTCCCAAAAACTCTCCAACTTCTTGCATCCCCAGAACATGAGCAGATTTTGCCCGCCCCCGCCCCCGCCCTCACTTCTCACACCCATCTGTTACCCCCGGAAGAACCCACAAATTCTAGCCTAAGTCATGTGTACCCTGTGCACCACTTTGAACTGAATCATTCTCATTCTTGCACAGGAGGAGGTTGAGTACGATCAATGACCACTAAAGCGAGGTTGTAGTCCAACTGAAGGCTTTAATAAGCTAGATGTTTCCCCCAGCAGCTCAGGTATAGAAAGAAGGCTGCTGGGGCGGCACGGGCTCTTGTACCCCACCTTGCAGGGCGGAGCTACCATACAGCTTGACCAATGGGAAACATACAGTATCTACCAATGGTGTTCCAGCATTATCAGGTACCGTAATACCTCTACACAGACTACCACATTCATCCCCTGTTAAAAAAAAGAGTCCGGCGGGGGTGGTGGCTTGATATTACAATATGGTAACATGGTAGAAGTTATAGTTATGGAGGTACTATAATACCTCCGTACAGCGTTTTGTCTTATTGTCTTAACTATTTACAATTTCACAATGAACTATATACACTTTAAAATGAAGTAATCAGTCAATCAGGGGCCCTGGTCATCCTCTGTGAAGCTCAGGTGGTGATGCCGGTGGAGGCTCGGGCGTCTGTGACTCCGGGAGCATGGCCTCGATCTCTGTGGCAGCTTCAGCACCCCTAGACGGCGCTGGTGGGGAGGCCGGTTGACTGGGAAGGGAGCGTCTGCGGGGTGCGTTGGTGGGCGGGGGGGGGCCTAGACGGGGCCGGCGGAAGAACCGATCCTCCTGGGAAGGGGGCGGCTGTAAGGTGCACCGGTGGGAGGGAGGGTGGGACTGGTTGTTGGAATGTGCGTGGGGATCCGGCGGGCGCCAGGTCTCGTAGGGAGACCGTATCTTGCCAGCCATCGGGGTACGCCACGTAGGCGTACTGGGGGTTAGCGTGGAGAAGATGGACCCTCTCGACCAACGGGTCCGACTTGTGCGTCCGCACGTGTTTTCGGAGCAGGATGGGTCCGGGAGCTGCCAGTCAGGTAGGGAGCGAGGTCCCAGAGGAGGACTTCCTGGGGAAGACAAGGAGACGTTCGTGAGGTGTTTGGTTGGTCATGGTACAAAGCAGTGACCGGATGGAGTGGAGGGCATCCGGGAGAACTTCCTGCCAGTGGGAGACAGGGAGATTCCTGGACCGTAGGGCCAGTAGGACGGTCTTCCAGACCGTTCCGTTCACCCTCTCTACATATCCGGTACCCCAGGGGTTGTAACTGGTCGTCCTGCTCGAGGCAATGCCCTTGCTGAGCAGGAATTGACGCAGTTCGTCGCTCATAAAGGAGGACCCCCTATCACTATGTATGTAAGCGGGGAACCCGAACAGAGTAAAGGTGCTATGGAGAGCCTGGATGATGGTGGTTGTGGTCATGTCAGGGCAGGGGATGGCGAATGGGAACCGGGAGTACTCGTCAATCACGTTCAGGAAGTACGTGTTGCGGTCGGTGGAGGGGAGGGGTCCTTTGTCTGAGGCATTCAAAGGGATGGGAAGCCTTTATCAGGTGCGCTTTCTCTGGCCTGTAGAAGTGCAGTTTGCACTCCGCGCAGATTTGGCAATTCCTGGTGGCTGTCCTGACCTCCTCGATGGAGTAGGGCCGGTTGCGGGTCTTGATAAAGTGGAAAAAGCGAGTGACCCCCAGGTGGCAGAGGTTCTCGTGGAGGGGTCGGAGGCGGTCCACTTGTGTGTTGGCACATGTGCCGCGGGTCAGGGCATCAGGAGGCTCGTTTACCTTCCCGGGACGATACAAGATCTCATAGTTATAGGTGGAGAGTTCGATCCTCCACTGCAAGATCTTATCGTTTTTTTATCTTGCCCCGCTGTGCATTATCGAACATGAAGGCGACCGACTGTTGGTCAGTGAGGAGAGTGAATCTCCTGCCAGCCAGGTAATGCCTCCAATGTCGCACAACTTCTACTATAGCTTGGGCCTCCTTTTCGACTGAGGAGTGGCGAATTTCGGAGGCATGGAGGGTACGTGAGAAGGCCACGGGCCTGCCCGCTTGGTTGAGGGTGACCGCCAGAGCTACGTCAGATGCATCGTTCTCGACCTGGAAGGGGAGGGACTCGTCGATGGCGTGCATTGTGGCCTTTGCAATGTCTGCTTTGATGCGGCTGAAGGCCTGGCGGGCCTCTATCGACAGGGGAAAAACTGTGGATTGGATCAGGGGACGGGCCTTGTCCGCATAGTTGGGGACCCACTGGGCATAGTAAGAGAAAAACCCTAGGCAGCGCTTCAGGGCCTTGGAGCAGTGAGGGAGGGGGAACTCCATAAGGGGGCGCATGCGTTCAGGGTCAGGGCCTGTAACTCCATTTTGCACTACATAGAACATATAGAACATAGAACAATACAGCGCAGTACAGGCCCTTCGGCCCACGATGTTGCACCGAAACAAAAGCCATCTAACCTACACTATGCCATTATCATCCATATGTTTATCCAATAAACTTTTAAATGCCCTCAATGTTGGCGAGTTCACTACTGTAGCAGGTAGGGCATTCCACGGCCTCACTACTCTTTGCGTAAAGAACCTACCTCTGACCTCTGTCCTATATCTATTACCCCTCAGTTTAAAGTTATGTCCCCTCGTGCCAGCCATTTCCATCCGCGGGAGAAGGCTCTCACTGTCCACCCTATCCAACCCCCTGATCATTTTGTATGCCTCTATTAAGTCTCCTCTTAACCTTCTTCTCTCCAACGAAAACAACCTCAAGTCCATCAGCCTTTCCTCATAAGATTTTCCCTCCATACCAGGCAACATCCTGGTAAATCTCCTCTGCACCCGCTCCAAAGCCTCCACGTCCTTCCTATAATGCGGTGACCAGAACTGTACGCAATACTCCAAATGCGGCCGTACCAGAGTTCTGTACAGCTGCATCATGACCACACGACTCCGGAACTCAATCCCTCTACCAATAAAGGCCAACACTCCATAGGCCTTCTTCACAACCCTATCAACCTGGGTGGCAACTTTCAGGGATCTATGTACATGGACACCTAGATCCCTCTGCTCATCCACACTTTCAAGAACTTTACCATTAGCCAAATATTCCGCATTCCTGTTATTCCTTCCAAAGTGAATCACCTCACACTTCTCTATATTAAACTCCATTTGCCACCTCTCAGCCCAGCTCTGCAGCTTATCTATATCCCTCTGTAACCTGCTACATCCTTCCACACTAATCGACAACACCACCGACTTTAGTATCGTCTGCAAATTTACTCACCCACCCTTCTGCGCCTTCCTCTAGGTCATTGATAAAAATGACAAACAGCAACGGCCCCAGAACAGATCCTTGTGGTACTCCACTTGTGACTGTACTCCATTCTGAACATTTCCCATCAACCACCACCCTCTGTCTTCTTTCAGCTAGCCAATTTCTGATCCACATCTCTAAATCACCCTCAATCCCCAGCCTCCGTATTTTCTGCAATAGCCTACCGTGGGGAACCTTATCAAACGCTTTGCTGAAATCCATATACACCACATCAACTGCTCTACCCTCATCTACCTGTTCAGTCACCTTCTCAAAGAACTCGATAAGGTTTGTGAGGCATGACCTACCCTTCACAAAGCCATGCTGACTATCCCTGATCATATTATTCCTATCTAGATGATTATAAATCTTGTCTCTTATAATCCCCTCCAAGACTTTACTCACTACAGACGTGAGGCTCACCGGTCTGTAGTTGCCGGGGTTGTCTCTGCTCCCCTTTTTGAACAAAGGGACCACATTTGCTGTCCTCCAGTCCTCTGGCACTATTCCTGTAGCCAATGATGACATAAAAATCAAAGCCAAAGGTCCAGCAATCTCTTCCCTGGCCTCCCAGAGAATCCTAGGATAAATCCCATCAGGTCCTGGGGACTTATCTATTTTCAGCCTGTCCAGAATTGCCAACACCTCTTCCCTCCGTACCTCAATGCCATCTATTCTATTAGCCTGGGGCTCAGCATTCTCCTCCACAACATTATCTTTTTCCTGAGTGAATACTGACGAAAAATATTCATTTAGTATCTCGCCTATCTCTTCAGACTCCACACACAATTTCCCATCCCTGTCCTTGACTGGTCCTACTCTTTCTCTAGTCATTCGCTTATTCCTGACATACCTATAGAAAGCTTTTGGGTTTTCCTTGATCCTACCTGCCAAATACTTCTCATGTCCCTCCTTGCTCGTCTTAGCTCTCTCTTTAGATCCTTCCTCGCTACCTTGTAACTATCCATCGCCCCAACTGAAACTTCACACCTCATCTTCACATAGGCCTCCTTCTTCCTTTTAACAAGAGATTCCACTTCCTTGGTAAACCACGGTTCCCTCGCTCGACGCCTTCCTCCCTGCCTGACTGGTACATACTTATCAAGAACACACAGTAGCTGATCCTTGAACAAGCCCCACTTATCCAGTGTGCCCAACACTTGCAGCCTACTTCTCCACCTTATCCCCCCCAAGTCACGTCTAATGGCATCATAATTGCCCTTCCCCCAGCTATAACTCTTGCCCTGCGGTGTATACTTATCCCTTTCCATCAACCTGCAACCTACCCCTGCAACCTCTTCCTTTCCGCCAACAACTCCTTTGTGGGGGCCGCCGAGTATCTTCTAACTTGCTCAACTATCTTCTCTAATAATCACTGTGCTCCTCTCTCCTCTCCCTCCTCTTCGCGCCACACAAGTGCCAGACAATGACCATCTCCTACAAGAGAGGATCTAACCAGTGCCCCTTGACAGTCAATGGCATTACCAACACTGAATCTCCTACAGTCAACATCCTGGGGGTTACCATTGATCATAAACTGAACTGCACTAGCCACATTAATACTGTGGCTACTAGGGCAAGTCAAAGTATAGGAATCGTACGGCAAGTAACTCACCTCCTGACCCCCTCCAAAGCATGTCCACCATCTTCAAGACGTGTAATGGAATCCCCTCCACCTGCCTGGATGAGCGCAGCTCCAACAACACTCAAGAAGCTCAAAACCATCCAGGACAAAGCAGCCCGCTTGATTGCTCCTCCTTCCACAAACATTCAAACCCTCCACCATTGATGAACAGTGGCTGCGTGTGTACCATCCACAAGATGCGCTGCAGTAACTCACCAAGGTTCCTTAAACAGCACCTTAAGCAGCAGATACCTGGGAACCCCACCACCTGGACGTTCCCCTCCAAGTCACTCATCACCCCGACTTGGAAATATATCACCATTCCTTCACTGTTACTGGGGCAACATCCTGGAACTCCCTCCCTAACAGCACAGTGGATGTACCTACACCTCAAGGACTGCCGCGGTTAAAGTAGGCAAGTCACCACCACCTTCTGAAGGACAACTAGGGATGGGCAACAAATGCTGGCCCAACTAGCGATGCCCACATCCCATAAATGAATTTTAAAAAAAAATAATATATGCATGGTCGCTGACACCTCACCATTCTGATTAAGATCCACATCGTTCTTCATTGCCATTCTCATTTTCTCACAAAACGCCTTGTCTGCCAGAAGTCCCAAATCCAACCCGGACTTTGCAACTGTCCCGAACTGAGCCTCACATCTGATCCAACATCACAATTCCTGCATTTTATACCCTTCCAACCCCATCAGCACTGTCCGACTTACCACAAAAAAAAATCAATCCTAGAGTAGACCCTATACCCAAGTGAGAAGAAGGAATATCCCGTTCCACCCGGGTTCCTTAACCTCCACGGATCCACCATCCTTTCCATAAAACCTCCCAGTTGTTACACCATTCTTGAACTTCCCATTGACTTGGGGCTCAACCTGTCCACCCTCGATTCCATTATCAGCTGGTGAGAATCTAAGTCCGGAATTGCCCCCAGTAACCTCTTTTCAAACCCAGCATCCTCCCAATTAGGCGCATACACATTGACTAAGACCATCGGCCTGCCCTCCAACATCCCACTCACTATCGCCACCCCCACCCTCCACTATCGCCCCCCCCCCCCCCCCATCGTCTGCCATCAGCCCCCTTCGGCTGAGATTAGGGTTAGGCTAACCCTAACTCTAACCCAAAGTGGCCAATCATCACGACCTCATCACCCACACACTCCCGTTTACTAGCATTGCTTGCTAGTGTGGCGATTCCCACCCGAAGGCCCCCTTACATACTCCCCCACCCCTCCCCCTACCAACCCCACCTTAGCTTGCACAACAGACCCCCAGTCACCCTAAAAATCATCAAAACCAACATCATACAGATGCACTATAGAAAGCATCCTATCAGGCTGCATCACAGCCTGGTATGGCAACTGCTTGGCCCGGACTGCAAGAAACTTCAGAGAGTCGTGAACACCGCCCAGTCCATCACACAAACCTGCCTCCCATCCATTGACTCCATCTACACCTCCCGCTGCCTGGGGAAAGCGGGCAGCATAATCAAAGATCCCTCCCACCCGGCTTACTCACTCTTCCAACTTCTTCCATCGGGCAGGAGATACAGAAGTCTGAGAACACGCACGAACAGACTCAAAAACAGCTTCTTCCCCACTGTCACCAGACTCCTAAATTACCCTCTTATGGACTGATTTCATTAACACTACACCCTGTATGCTTCATCCGATGCCGGTGTTTATGTAGTTACATTGTGAACCTTGTGTTGCCCTATTATGTATTTTCTTTTCTTCCCTTTTCTTCCCATGTACTTAACGATCTGTTGAGCTGCTCGCAGAAAAATACTTTTCACTGTACCTCGGTACACGTGACAATAAACAAAATCCAAATCCAATCCACACTCAAGGTGCCTCATAGAACACATTCCTTATGTGAAAAAACACCAAAAAAACACGAGTACAACCTCCCAAAAAACAAAAAGGTGGGAGGGGGGAGCGATCGCCCCCCCTTACATACTTAAACTTCTTAAAATCCCCCCCCATATAGACAACTCAGAACAACAGCAAATCCCAACTTTTGCAGAATTAACACCTCCATCCCATACCACCCCTCAGCTCTCCCTCAGCTCGCGCTCCCTGATAAAGTAATTTGCCTCCTCCGGCGTCTCAAAGTAATGTTCCCGGCTGTCATACGTTACCCAGAGTCCGGCCGGATACAACACCCCAAAGCGAATCTATCATCTGTACTGCATCGCCTTGGCCTTCTTGAATCCTGTTTGCTTTTTGCCAGCTCCACTCCAATGTCCTGGTACATCTGGATTTGATTGGCCTCCCATTCACAGAACCTGTTTCACCTTGGCCAACCTCAGGACAAAAACTTGTGTATCTTCACAATCACTGCCCGCGGCGGCACCACTGCTCTCAGCTTCTACCTCAAGGACCTTAGGGCCTTGTCCAACACCTTCTCCTTCACCAACCTGGCCAGCATACTCAAGACATACTTTGTGGTGTTCGTTCCCTCGACTCCCTCCGGCAGACCCACAATCCGCAAGGTCCGCCTGGACCTGTTCTCCTGCTTCTCCACCTTTGACCACAGCAACTTTCATAGATCTCCCACGATCCCCACCTCCACCTCCAAAGACACAATCTGGTCACTCTCGTAGGACACCACACCACCTCCACATCTTGGATCATCCCCCTGCGCTTTGAGGCACTTTCCCACCTGATCCAGCGACCCAGGATGAGGTGCCATTGCTGCCTCAATCGCCTTTGATCGGTCAATGTACATCTCTTTCTTTTGCTGCTGAAATTCCTCCTTGATGAAGCTCATCAGTTGCTCCATCTGAGGTTTTCCCACCACTAATGACCCTTCCTCCTCTGCCATTTTCACAATTGGTGCTGCTCCACAAGTCTCCTCCAACTCCTTCGCCAGGTCCCACATCTTCTGCCAGGTCTGATAGCCAGTAAACATGCCAATCCAGGGGACAATTTCTTTCCCACTTTCCGTTCCACTTTTCTGCAGAATCTACCCAAAACATGGGTGAAAAAGGGCCAAAACCAACACCATCGAGTCTTAGCCACCCTGTGTGCGACCATTCATTCCACCGGAAGTCATGAGCCACCTCTTTGTTTTGCTTTATCCTCCCTTGGGATGTGGGCATTGCTGCCAACACCAGCGTTTGTTGCCCATCCCTATTTTCTTCTTGAACTGAGAGTCTCGCTTTCAGAGGGCATTTAAGAGTCAACCGAATTTCTGTGTGTCTGGAGTCACATGTAGACCAGGTTAAGGACGGCAGATCTCCTTCCCTAAATGATATTAGTGAACCAGATGAGTTTTTACAACAGTCAACAATGGTTTCATGGTCAGCATTAGATTTTTAATTACAGATTATTATTGGATTCAATTCCAGATTTTTATTGATTCAAATTCCACCAACTGCTATAGTGGGATTCAAACCCGGGTCCCCTGGGTCCCTCGATGATTAGCCCAGAGACAATGGGCGTCATTCTCCGACCCCCCGCCGGGTCGGATAATCGCCGGGGGCTGGCGTGAATCCCGCCCCCGCTGGTTGCCGAAGTCTCCGGCACCGGATATTCGGCGGGGGTGGGAATCGCGCCGTGCCGGTTGGCGGGCCCCCCCCCCCCCGCTCGATTCTCCGGCCCGGATGGGCCGATGTCCCGCCGATAAATTGCCTGTCCCGCCGGCGTGGATTAAACCACCTTTTGAACAGCGGGACAAGGCGGCGTGGGCGGGCTCCGGGGTCCTGGGGGGGGGGGGGGGGGCACGGGGCGATCTGGCCCCAGGGGGTGCCCCCACGGTGGCCTGGCCCGTGATCGGGGCCCACCGATCCACGGGTGGGCCTGTGCCGTGGGGGCACTCTTTCCCTTCCGCCTCCGCCACGGTCTCCACCATGGCGGAGGCAGAAGAGACTCCCTCTACTGCACATGTGTGGGAAACTGTCAGCAGCCGCTGACGCTCCCGCGCACGCGCAGCCCGGGGATGTCATTTCCGCGCCAGCTGGCGGGGCAACAAAGGCCGTTTCCGCCAGCTGGCGGGGCGGAAATTCCTCCGGCGCCGGCCTAGCCCCTCAATGTTGGGGCTCGGCCCCCAAAGATGCGGAGCATTCCGCACCTTTGGGGCTTGCGCGATGCCCGTCTGATTGGCGCCGTTTTGGGCGCCAGTTGGCGGACATCGCCCCGTTTCTGGAGAATTTCGCCCCAGAGCACTATTTGAATATTTGAATCTAGAACATAGAACATTACAGCGCAGTACTACGCCACTGCAGTCCTTGTGGTGAAGGTACAGTCATAATTGTGAGGGATTCAGACTTGACACCAAGTCATTACAGCAAACCTATTGGTAAACAACAGAGATCAACACATTACAGTGACTAGGTAGTAATTTACAGATCCAAGCAGATCACACTTCATCTGTGAAGCTAATGGACAGTAATGTAGGTTGTCTACTTCTTTGTGTTCAGCTTCTTAGGTGATAGATTGCAGCCGTCAGTTATGTCCACTCACAGTCCCTTTCTTTTATACCTTTTTTCTTGGCCATATGACCAATGGATCCAATCACGCTTTGTCACAGAGAGTCTTTTATTCTGCTAGGTCTCTGTTCATGTACACTTATTCTGCTTTTCTCTCTCCCGCTCAGAATTATGCAGCAGCATCCTTTTTCTTTGCTCTTTCTGAATCTTATGACTTTTCCCTGCCCAGTTCATCGGTCACCAAGTCAATCATCGTGTTGGAGGGAAAAATACAGCTATTCGACTTTAATGTAGTACCTTCTCCCACTCATGGGAAAATAGACGAAGACTGTTGGAATTATAAATTAGGCCTTTATTACAATGCTACAGCAAGCACTAGCGGCATTCCAAGTTGGGATGCCAGAGTGCTCAGATTCGATAATTCTACAGACAGTTACACTTCAGATTCGGTTACAAGAAATTAGCACATACCAATCATTTGCTACTAGCTTTCTTTGTCCAATATCGATTAAGATTATATCATGCCTAGCATATGAGAACAGCTAACCAATTATCACTAATGCATGCTGACAATCATTAAAATATCAAATCAGTATAAAAACACGTACATGCTGTCTTCTAATATTTATCATTGGCTCCCCATGATCAAGAATGTGGATATCAACCACCCGCTTGTCTGACTCTTCTAATTTATAATCCATTTCCCAAGGTAAAGAATGGCCTGCTGCATTAACAATTCTGAACAGTTATGTCTTCTTCCAGGCAATTTGACACCGTTGAAAGATGCTACATTGTTCCCTTGTTATTTTTGATCTGCAGCTTATCCTTTCCTGGGCCCCATCACCAGCGAGATGTGGCCTTGCTTCCTGTAGCTAACAACTTCAACTAAACAGCTTGTGTGTGTAATGCACATCAATACAGAAGTATTTAATCCCTTCAGCATTTATTGGATAACAAAATTCAATATAAGGTCTAAAAACTACACCCTTTCACCCAGCTTAGCAATTTGTTACACAATGGCAGTTGTTTCTGTAGTCTGTGGATTTAATCAATCATAAGAATTTCTCTAATCTTATTCCATATCTTAAGATACATAATACTTCTTTTGTAACAGATTACATTTGTCTTCCATTCTGCATTTGCACTTTAACTTATACTTCATATCTGCAAATACATCTTGCACTTCAATGACAATTACATTTCATGACAATTCTTCCATGGAATGTGTGATTCACTGATAAGGCCACCATTTGTTGCCCATACATAATTGCTCTTGAAAATGTTGATGGGACAGTTGCCAACATTGTGCCGGGAGGCATGGTGGTGAAATGAAATGAAAATCGCTTATTGTCACAAGTAGGCTTCAAATGAAATTACTGTGAAAAGCCCCTAGTTGCCACATTCCGGCGCCTGTTCGGGCAGGCTGGTACAGGAATTGAACCGTGCTGCTGGCCTGCCTTGGCCTGCTTTCAAAGCCAGCGATTTAGCCTTGTGCTAAACCAGCCCCAGGTAACAGAAGCCAAGAGATTTGTCTGTGAAAAACTGCAGCTGAAGCAGAATGACTTTGCTAGCTCTTTTCTAACCACAGTGTGTTTTAACCCGGATGGTGGACAAATAATCACACAAGTATTTTAGTTCAATCAGAGTTTATTTACTAGACACAAGGTTTTGTAAGGGCCCCGAAGAATCCAGCACGAGTTTGAAGGATACAAAATAATAACGTTTATTTACTATAACAATATATACATAACAGTAGCAGTAACTTCCCTTGCTACCTTCTCCTTCCTCCTGGTTCCTGGACTGGCCAGCTTATTTATAGTAGGAGTTTCTCCGCCCCCCTCATTGGGGAAGTTCATACTCCCATAGGATTGTGGGATAGTCATTAGTCCCCAGCCAATCGTCAGTAGGCAGGTTATAACATCCCTCCCCGCCAAAGTCCAAGGAATCCACCGTAGGCCCTGGCGAAGGAAGGCGTCAAACTCGTTTGGCCGCAGGCCGGACGCCATTTGCATGCGGCGCTGGATCAGGCGGCGTATAACGAGACGGAGACCGGCGCTTCCGTGATGAACGGCGCGGTTGTACATCCACGGCCTGTGGACCCGAGGATTCCCCCTCTGATTCATCCTGTGTCTCCATCTCGGAGTCAGAGTCTGCTGCCTCCGTCATGTCAGCGTCTCTATCCCCATTCGGTCCCGTCACGACCTGCGCAGGCTTCGAGTGAGGCACCAGTGGAAGATTTGGAGGACTACCTTCCCTTGTTTCTGGTTTTTGCCGCTGTTGAACTGAGCTCCGGGGGCGGGGAATCTTTTGCGGGGATGATCTTCTGGACCGGAGGTGGTCTACATGTTTTCGCTGGAGACGACCCTGGGCTTGCACTTGGTACGATATAGGGCCCATTTGGCGAAAGATTACACCAGGAACCCATTGGGCACCACCAGCAAAATTCCGCACGAATACTGGGTCACCGGGCGCAAACTGCCGAATCGGATGATGCCGAGACAATCCCGATCCCTGCCGTTCTTGTGTGCGGCGTACATTTGCGCCAATGTCCGGGAAGACCATACTAAGGCGGGTGCGAAGTCTCCGGCCCATTAGGAGTTCTGCGGGAGCTACCCCTGTCACTGTATGGGGGGTGGTCCTGTACGTAAACAAAAACCGAGCCAGTCTCGTGTCCTTGATCCGGAAGACTGCTTCTTTAGGCCTCTTTTGAATGTTTGCACTGCACGCTCTGCCAACCCATTTGAAGCCGGGTGGTAAGGGGCAGTGCGGATATGGCGGATGCCGTTCATCTTTGTAAACCTAGCAAACTCCTCACTCGTGAATGGAGTGCCATTATCCGTGACCAGCACCTCGGGGAGGCCATGCGTGCTAAATGATAAACGCATTTTTTCCAATTGTTGCGCAGGACGTTGTCCCCTGCATCTTATGCACCTCCAGCCATTTGGACTGGGCGTCAATTAGTAGAAGGAACATGGATCCCTGAAAAGGGCCTGCGAAATCTGCATGTAAGCGTGCCCAAGGCCGCCCTGGCCATTCACAGTGATGTAGGGGCGCGGCCGGCGGAAGCTTCTGATGCTCCTGGCAAATGGAGCAGTTTTGGGCCACCTTCTCAATGTTGGTGTCGAGGCCTGGCCACCAGACATAACTCCGGGCCAACATTTTCATTTTGGTCACGCCTGGATGCCCATTGTGCAAATCTTAAGCAAGGAGTCAGGAGGGCTAGAAGGGGTCATGAAAAGTCATTGGCAAATAGGGTTAAGGAAAATCCCAAGGCTTTTTACACGTACATAAAAAGCAAGAGGGTAGCCAGGGAAAGGGTTGGCCCACTGAAGGATAGGCAAGGGAATCTATGTGTGGAGCCAGAGGAAATGGGCGAGGTACTAAATGAATACTTTGCATCAGTATTCACCAAAGAGAAGGAATTGGTAGATGTTGAGTCTGGAGAAGGGGGTGTAGATAGCCTGGGTCACATTGTGATCCAAAAAGACGAGGTGTTGGGTGTCTTAAAAAATATTAAGGTAGATAAGTCCCCAGGGCCGGATGGGATCTACCCCAGAATACTGAAGGAGGCTGGAGAGGAAATTGCTGAGGCCTTGACAGAAATCTTTGGATCCTCGCTGTCTTCAGGGGATGTCCCGGAGGACTGGAGAATAGCCAATGTTGTTCCTCTGTTTAAGAAGGGTAGCAAGGATAATCCCGGGAACTACAGGCCGGTGAGCCTTACTTCAGTGGTAGGGAAATTACTGGAGAGAATTATTCGAGACAGGATCTACTCCCATTTGGAAGCAAATGGACGTATTAGTGAGAGGCAGCACGGTTTTGTGAAGGGGAGGTCGTGTCTCACTAACTTGATAGAGTTTTTCGAGGAGGTCACTAAGATGATTGATGCAGGTAGGGCAGTGGATGTTGTCTACATGGACTTCAGTAAGGCCTTTGACAAGGTCCCTCATGGTAGACTAGTACAAAAGGTGAAGTCACACGGGATCAGGGGTGAGCTGGCAAGGTGGATTCAGAACTGGCTAGGCCATAGAAGGCAGAGGGTAGCAATGGAGGGATGCTTTTCTAATTGGAGGGCTGTGACCAGTGGTGTTCCACAGGGATCTGTGCTGGGACCTTTGCTGTTTGTAGTATATATAAATGATTTGGAGGAAAATGTAACTGGTCTGATTAGTAAGTTTGCAGACGACACAAAGGTTGGTGGAATTGCGGATAGCGATGAGGACTGTCTGAGGATACAGCAGGATTTAGATTGTCTGGAGACTTGGGCGGAGAGATGGCAGATGGAGTTTAATCCGGACAAATGTGAGGTAATGCATTTTGGAAGGGCTAATGCAGGTAGGGAATATACAGTAAATGGTAGAACCCTCAAGAGTATTGAAAGTCAAAGAGATCTAGGAGTACAGGTCCACAGGTCATTGAAAGGGGCAACACAGGTGGAGAAGGTAGTCAAGAAGGCATACGGCATGCTTGCCTTCATTGGACGGGGCATTGAGTATAAGAATTGGCAAGTCATGTTGCAGCTGTATAGAACCTTAGTTAGGCCACACTTGGAGTATCGTGTTCAATTCTGGTCGCCACACTACCAGAAGGATGTGGAGGCTTTAGAGAGGGTGCAGAAGAGATTTACCAGAATGTTGCCTGGTATGGAGGGCATAAGCTATGAGGAGCGATTGAATAAACTCGGTTTGTTCTCTCTGGAACGAAGGAGGTTGAGGGGCGACCTGATAGAGGTCTACAAAATTATGAGGGGCATAGACAGAGTGGATAGTCAGAGGCTTTTCCCCAGGGTAGAGGGGTCAATTACTAGGGGGCATAGGTTTAAGGTGAGAGGGGCAAGGTTTAGAGTAGATGTACGAGGCAAGTTTTTTACGCAGAGGGTAGTGGGTGCCTGGAACTCGCTACCGGAGGAGGTAGTGGAAGCAGGGACGATAGGGACATTTAAGGGGCATCTTGACAAATATATGAATAGGATGGGAATAGAAGGATACGGACCCAGGAAGTGTAGAAGATTGTAGTTTAGTCGGGCAGTATGGTCGGCGCGGGCTTGGAGGGCCGAAGGGCCTGTTCCTGTGCTGTACATTTCTTTGTTCTTTGTTGTTCTTTGATAATATCAGCTCCTGGCCTTTTTCCGGGACAATCACACGCGTCCCCCACAAGAGGATGCCGTCTTCCATGCTGAACTCTGACAGCTTGGAGGAAAATGCCCGCAACTCGCCTGGGAGCTGTCTATGCTGCCCACCATACAGGACTATGTGCCGAAGCTTTGACAGGACTGGCTCCGTCTGGGTCCACTCACGGATCTGTGATGCCGTGACAGGCAAGGTGTCCATAAAATTTAGGGTTGCGACCACCTCACCGGTCGTGGGGGTCGACATGGGGCCGGTTGATAAAGGCAATCGGCTCAGTGCGTCGGCATTTGCTATCTGCGTACCTGGTTTGTGCTCCAGAGAATACTCATATGCAGCAAGCAACAAAGCCCAGCGCTGGATCCGTGCAGAAGCAATGGGCGGTATTGGCTTATCCTCTCTGAAGAGTCACAGCAGGGGCTTATGATCAGTCACGATAGTGAAATGGCAGCCGTACACATACTGGTGGAAGCGTTTCACCGCGAAAACCACTGCCAGGCCCTCCTTCTCGATCTGTGCGTACTTTTTCTCCGCTGCAGTCAATGTGCGGGAGGCGAAAGCTATCGGTCGCTCGGCCTCGTTCTCCATCTTGTGGGACAGGACAGCCCCAATACCATACGGGGATGCATCACGTGACGAGCAAAGGCTTTCCCGGATCATAGCGGGTTAGTAACCCAGATGACGACAATTGTTGCTTTACCCGCCGGAAAGCAGTTTCTTGCGGCTGACCCCAAACACAGGTGTGATTTTTCTTTAGCAGCAGGTGTAAGGGGGCCAGCGTAGTTGCCAGATTGGGGAGGAACTTCCCGTAATAGTTTACGAGACCGAGAAAAGAACGAAGACCCTCGTGGTCCACCCGATAACCTAGGTAGACTACTTCTTTTGTCTGAAATACGCACTTTGTGTGACGTAAACGGACTCCAGCCTCCGAAAGGCGTTTAAGGACAGCCTCCAGATTTTCCAAATGCTCTTGCTCCAACGTCCCTGTAATCAACACGTCATCTAGGTAGACAGCCACACGTGGTAAACCTCTCAAAATGCCCTCCATAACACGTTGAAAAATTGCGCAGGCAGAGGATACTCCAAAGGGCAACCGTGTATATTCATACAGGCCCCGGTGTGTGTTAATTGTTACATATGGTCGGGAGGCAGGGTCCAGCTCCAACTGCAGGTAGGAGTGACTCATATCTAATTTTGTGAATGAGAGTCTGCCTGCAAGTTTTGCGTAGAGATCCTCTATGCGAGGCATTGGGTATCGGTCGAGTCGGGAAACTGTATTCACTGTAAGTTTATAGTCGCCACACAAGCGAACTGTGGCATCTGGCTTCATTACTGGTACAATTGGTGCTGCCCAGTCAGCAAAACGGACGGGCCTGATAATACCCAAACTCTCCAAACAAGTGAGCTCCCCTTCTACCTTCTCGAGCAAAGCGTAAGGCACTGGGCGCGCCCGGAAATAGCGCGGCGTGGCTCCTGGTTCAACTTGGATACGGGCTACGGCCCCTTTTATTTTCCCCAAACCAGGCTGGAATGCCTCTGGGTATCGTCCTAGCACCTCAGTCAACCCTCCAGAAACTGTTTGGAGGATGTGCTACCATTGCAACCGCAAATGGCGCAACCAGTCCCGACCAAACAGGCTGGGCCCATGGCCACGCACTACAATAAGTGGGAAACACCCTTCCTGGCGTCCATAGACAACAGGGGTCATTGTAGTTCCTGCAATGTCCAGTGGTTCCCCCGTGTAGGTGGCCAACCTGGCCTGTGAGTCAGTTAATGTAAGGGTCTGTATACCCTGCTTGATGCGGTCGATGTCCTCTGGGCGATCACGGAGACCGCTGCGCCAGTATCCAACTCCATCTCCAGCGGGTGGCCATTGACCCGCACTGTCACCTTAATGGGGGCCACACGGGGAGCTGCCACACAATGCAGCTGCAGGCAGTCATCCTCCGTCTCCATGTCCTCAGGAGTGGTCGCCGCAGGTTCATCCACATGGAAGGTACGGCCTCTGGGCTGGTCCCAGTTACGGCCCCTGGGCTGGTCCCAGTTTCGGTCGGAACGACGGCGCCTCTGGCGTCCCCAGGACCGCCGTCCGCGACGGGGTCGGCGCCTACAACATCTGACACGGACATGGCTCCTCATCCATTGGCTCTGGAGAAGGCTCCCTTCGGGGAGGAATGTCCTATGGCCACTGGCGTCGGTCTGGTCGTTGCCTCGCCCAAGGTACCGCAGGAGTGCGGGGGGACGTTTTTGGGCGGAAAGGGTTACGCCCCAAGGCATGCACTTCCATTCCCTGTAGCTCCTGTACTCCTCGCTCTGCGCTCTCTCGGGACAAGACTATTTGTATTGCGTGTTGAAAAGTCAATGTTGGCTCCGCTAACAACTTTCTCTGGGTGGCCGCATTGTTAATACCGCAAACCAAACGGTCGCGTAACATTTCTGACAAGGTCTCACCATAGTCACAGTATTCCGCAATCCCGCGTAGCCTGGATAAAAAAAAAAAAAAAAAAAAAAAAAAAAAAAAAAAAATCGGCAAGGGATTCTCCAGGGGTCCTCTCAGCGGTATTAAACCGGTAACGCTGGACTATCGTGGACGGGGTTGGGTTAAAGTGTTGCCCCACTATATTCACAAGTTCATCAAACGTTTTGGTGTCCAGCGCAGCTGGGTACGTAAGGCTCCTAATCACCCCAAACGTATGCGGCCCGCAGGCGGTGAGCAATATGACCACCTGGCGCTCGTTTTCAGTGATATTGTTTGCCCGGAAATAGTAACGCATCCGTTGTGCGTACTGGTTCCAGCTTTCCAGCGCAGCATCAAAAACATCCAAACGTCCGTACAGAGGCATGGTATAATAGAAAACAACTTCCAACCTGTATCCAACAAAAATCCAGGGAGGTGGCTTCAGCAGTGTAGACAGCTATTCACTTTTACCTTCGTCGCCAGTTTTGTAAGGGCCCCGAAGAATCCAGCACGAGTTTGAAGGATACAAAATAATAACGTTTATTTACTATAACAATATATACATAACAGTAGCAGTAACTTCCCTTGCTACCTTCTCCTTCCTCCTGGTTCCTGGACTGGCCAGCTTATTTATAGTAGGAGTTTCTCCGCCCCCCCTCGTTGGGGAAGTTCATACTCCCATAGGATTGTGGGATAGTCATTAGTCCCCAGCCAATCGTCAGTACGCAGGTTATAACACAAGGTTAATTACTTAAGTAATCACACGTTCATGCACAATGGACTATAACTATCACACTTAAACTTAACTTAACTTCCAGGTGACTGGCAGATATAGAGTAGATATGGCCTTATCTGTTTCCTAACTTCAGGTGGGCTGGAGTTCTTGGAGGTCGTCTGGGTTCTGTTTTGTCCTTCGATGGATGTCGTGGGCCCTTGAACTTGACTGGTGTTGATAGCTTGCTGCAGTCGAAGATCAGTCAGAAAAGACCAATCGAAAGAGAAGGAATGCAGGCCTGCGCTGCCTTTTAACCGGCTTGAGTTTTCCCTGCCCCTTTTGTGGGTGGTCTCTGGGATGTTGTCAATCAATTGCTCAGGGCTCCACCCCCTGATCGGTTATGTCCAATCAGGGGCTGCCACATCAATTTTGGGGTGGACATTCAGTGGCCAATCCTGGGAGTGTTCCGATCAGGGGCTAGTGCCGCTTTGTCTGGGAGACAATGTGATGGATGGGATTGTCTTATTGTGCCTTTAATTGCCTTTTAATGGCCCTTTTGCAGGTGTGAGTTTCGGCATAAAGTCTGGGCTGCAGCTTGTATATTTGCAAACTGTGGTCTGTCGGTGTCCCAGCTTGACCACATTTCCCTTCACTCTTTGCGGGAGGCCATTTTAGATGGCCACACTTTCTTGGGACAACAACTTGCAACTGGACATTTCATTGATAATACTTTGTTTTGGAGCATTGAGGATAAGACTCTCTCTCTCAAGGTTGAATGATGCCTAGAAGCTGAAGGATTATTTAACTAAAACCTTATAAAACACAACAACTTCTGTGATTTCATGGGTGATAACGCCAGAGATCAACCTGAGCAAGTTCAGACCCGAGTTTGGAAGCTCACAAAGGACACCCTCCAGAGCCGGCCTGACCAAAGTCTCTCGAAGCGGGTCGTATATTTTTGTTCAAGCTGTGAATTCTGAAACTTATGTAACTGTTTAAATAAACACAGAACTGAAGTCTGAGTTAAATATTAAAAGCTGTATTTAAAGGTTAATCAAACTGTCAGGGAGTATTCAATTTTGTCTGCTTCCGTCAGTTAATGCCAGCTGGTGCACCAACAAGTTGGGCAGCACGGTAGCATAGTGGTTAGCACAATTGCTTCACGGCTCCAGGGTCCCAGGTTCGATTCCCAGCTTGGGTCGCTGTCTGTGCGGAATCTGCACGTTCTCCCCGTGTGTGCGTGGGTTTCCCCCGGGTGCTCCGGTTTCCTCCCACAGTCCAAAGACGTGCAAGTTAGGTGGATTGGCCATGCTAAATTGCCCTTAGTGTCCAAAATTGCTTAGCGCTGGGTGGGGTTACTGGGTTATGGGGCTAGGGTGGAGATCTGGGCCTGGGTAGGGTGCTCTTTCCAAGAGCCATTGCAGACTCGATGGGCCGAATGGCCTCCTTCTGTACTGTAAATTCTAAGGTGATGGTGAGCTGTGCTCTTGAACTGTTGCAGCCCATTTGGTGTAAATGTGTCGACAGTGCTGTTGGTTCACAGGCCACAAGTTATTCTTAGACACACACTGTGGTGGTATGTATTAGGGGTATTAAGGTACCCTGTGATGCCGAGAGGCTATTGGTGGATGGACACTGGATCCCGATTGGATCAGCCGCCTGCTGGCTCCACCCAGTAAGGCGGAGAATAAGACTCCCAGCAGTCGCATTCTGTAACTGAGCTGCTGGGGAACAAGTCTGCGTAATAAAGCCATCGTTCGACTCCTTCTCATCTCGTCTTGTGAGTGATTGATTGTGCTACAATTTATTACGCAAACTTTTAAGGACATGGAACTCCGAATCATTCCGGAGTGTCTGCGAATCAGCCCCCACGCGGCAAACCCAGCGGCCACTTTTAAACATTGGTTAGCGTGTTTTCAGGGATACCTCCGAACGGCCCCGAGCATACCGACAGAAGAACAGCAAATCCAGGTCCTGCATGCCAGGGTGAGCCCTGAAATCTACACGCTCATAGAGGATGCGGACGATTTTCCGACGGCGATCGCCATGCTAATAGGAATCTACGTTCGGCCCGTCAACCAGGTCTACGCACGCCACCAGCTCGCGACGAGACGGCAAATCCCCGGGGAATCGCTGGACGAATTCTACAATGCGCTGTTAATACTGGGGAGAAACTGCAACTGCCCATCGGTTTCGGCTAATGAACACACAGAGCTGCTGGTCCGAGATGCGTTCGTGGCAGGTATGCTTTCATCCCAAATTCACCAGCGATTGCTGGAAAGAGACACACTAGGCCTCAAAGAGGCATGGGCCCTCGCGGCCTCGTTTGATGTGGCGTCACAGAACGCCCGCGCCTACGCCCCTGACCGCGCGGCAGCCCCTTGGGCACCGTGGACCCCCGCCGCGACCGAACCCCCGGGACCCCCCACAGGCCTGCGCTGCCAGAGCAGCAGATCACCCAGGGGGGCCCCGTTGCTACTTTTGTGGGCAGGGGAAACACCCCCGAACGTGCTGCCTGGCCCGCTCGGCCCTCTGTCAAGGGTGCGGCAAAAAGGGGCATTTTTTAGCAGTGTGCCAGGCCGCAATCTCCGGGGGAGAACCCCAAACTCAACCCCCCCAGCGATCCATGTGCGGCCAACTGGCGCCGCCATCTTGGGTCCTGGACTCCATGCGGGAGGGATGGGCGCCGCCATTTTGTGCTCCCCCGGCAACGTGCGATCCATGGGCGGCGCCATCTTGTCCACCCCCGACCGTGTGCGACCCGTGGACGCCGCCATCTTGGCTGATGGCTAAGGACCCTGGGATGGACGGCCACACGGGGCCTGAAGAAAATGCCCCGATGCAGCAACTACGACTGGCTTCTGTGACCCTGGACCAGTCGCGGCCCCGAACGCTCCAAACAGCAACAACAATAGTATTTATAAACGGGTACGAGACGCCCTGCCTGATCGACTCTGGGAACACGGAGAGTTTTATACACCCCGATACGGTAAGACATTCCCTTCCGATCTACCCGAGTAATCAAAAAAAAATTCTGGCGGCAGGGTCCCATTCGGTAGAGATAAAAGGGTTCTGCATCGCGAACCTCACGGTGCAGGGTAGGGAGTTCAAGAACTACCGGCTTTACGTCCTTCCCCACCTCTGCACTGCCACACTCCTGGGATTGGATTTTCAGTGTAATCACGAGTTTAACGTTTAAATTCGGCGGCCCTATACCCCCACTCACTATCTGCAGCCTCGCGACCCTCAAGGTCGATCTGCCTTCCCTGTTCGCGAACCTCACCCCGGATTGCAAACCAGTCGCCACTAGGAGCAGACGGTACAGCGCCCAGGACCGACCTTTTATCTGGTCAGAAGTCCAGTGGCTGCTGAAGGAAGGCATAATTCAGGCCAGCAATAGTCCCTGGAGAGCCCAGGTGGTAGTTGTAAAGACCGGGGAGAAGCAGAGGATGGTCGTAGACTATAGTCAAATCATCAATAGGTACACGCAGCTGGATGCGTACCCTCTCCCCCGCATATCCGACATGGTCAACCAGATTGCACAGTACAAGGTCTTTTCACGGTGGACCTTAAGTCCGCCTACCACCAGCTCCCCATCCGCCCGAGCGACCGAAAATACACTGCTTTCGAAGCAGATGGGAGGCTCCATCATTTTTTAAGGGTTCCATTCGGCGTCCCTAACGGGGTCTCGGTCTTCCAACGGGAGATGGACCGAATGGTTGATCGGTACCCTGTGATGCCAAGAGGCTATTGGTGGATAGACACTGGATCCCGATTGGATCAGCCGCCTACTGGCTCCACCCAGTAAGGCGGAGTATAAGAGCCCGGGTTCTCCCAGCAGCCGCATTCTGTAACTGAGCTGCTGGGGAACAAGTCTGCGTAATAAAGCCATCGTTCGACTCCTTCTCATCTCGTCTCGTGAGTGATTGATTGTGCTACACACACTATTGCTATAAACTTGTTCTGGCAAATAATAGCCCAACAACGATAAAGATCAATCAACCCACAATGTTGTTAGGGAGAGTGTTTAGAGATTTGAACCCAGGGACAGTAAAAGAATGGCAATGCATTTTCAAGTTGGGACGATGTGTGACGTGGAGGAGAGCTTTCAGGTTGTGGTGTTCCAATGCACCTTCTGCCTTTGTTCCTCGAGGTGGTGGAGGATGTGGGTTGCAAAAGTGCATTTGAGGCTTGGTGAGTTGCTGCAACACATCCTGTATCTGGTACACACTGCTGCTGCTGTGCCATTGGTAAAGGGATTTCATGTTTAGAGTGGTGGATGCGGTGCCAAACAATTGGGCTACTTTACATTGGAATGTGGTGTGTTTTTTAAATGTTGTTCTAGCTACATCCAGGTAAGTTGGGGATTTTCCATCAGACTCCTGACTTGTACCTTAGAAATGTTGGACTGGCTTTGAAGAGACAGGAGGCGAGTTACTCACTGCAGAATTCCCAGCCTCTGACCAGCTCGTGTAACCAAGTATTTGTGTCCAGTTAAATAATCCCAGGTTATTTGTTATGTCCTCCCTCCAATTCTCTCCCTGTCCCTCGCAAATGTGATAGTGCTCTCTGGTTTTAAAAGAGACAAAGAAACAAAACTTGAGTGACTGGAGATCAAATATTTACCTACTGGATGGAGTAGTGAGAGTGATTATCATACACTATCATGTCAGGTAAGATGGAGTGAGCGGCAATAAGGGATGGATAAATGGGGAGATGTGAAAATACTTAGAAAGAGAAGTCTCAGACATGCTGAAACTTAACTGGATATGAGGAGTTGATTTGAAGGTAAGCTTGGCAAGGTGGAGAAGGTTGGGATTTCTGAACAAGATATAGGTAAATCATTAAGTTGTGTACTACATTGCACTTGAGACCAGGGCAGCTGCTAACCCTCTCAGCCACCTCCTAACATCTCTTCCCTGTTATTGTTGCTCCTACTCCTGACTGCACACAGTAGCAATTCTAGGGAAGTAGTGTGAATCTCTGTGACACTTCTGCTTCTTAAGAATAATTCTAGAGATCACCTGGTTCCTCTAAATTTAATTTCTGCACTAGATCTTTAAATATCGTTCTTTATATTGTATCACGTGGGTGAGCATCATGTCCATGGTACAGCTGGAGATACAAAATCCAAAAGGAAACATTCAATCAAATTGAAATCAGAGAATTGAATGAGTATTGCCGAACAATGGTTGAGTTTCATCACTTGCCTTACCTGTATTTTTGCACCTAATCTATGTGTTATTACCTTCTTTTCAGCTTGGAGATATCAAGTGTACTGATCAAACAACAACGTCTTCCTTATCATTCTTAAACTGTGATATTTCTCACCCAGTGTTCAAGAGAACGACACCAGTAAGTACTAAAACCTTTTACTTTCACATTTGTTTTTGAAAAACATTTTATTGAGGCATTTATAATTTTATAATAATAACAGTACAAATATAAATATAAACACAGTGCAAAGACCGACTTCCTCCCTCACAAGTCCCACCTCTTCTAAACAATAATCTAACTCCCCCCCCCCCCCCCCTCCTCCTCGGCCACGCTCCAGCACCACTTTCTTCACTTGTGGAGTTTTACCCGCCCACACAAAACCCCAAATCACCCTATTTTCCCGTTTAAAAAAGGCCCTTGGGATAAAGATGGGGAGGCACTGAAAAACAAACGGAAACCTCGGGAGGACCATAATTTTCACGGTCTGTACTCTGCCTGCCAGTGACAGCGGGAGCATGTCCCACCTTCGAAAGTCCTCCTTCACCTGTTCTACTAGCCGGGTCAGATTTAGTTTATGTAACAGCCCCCAGTCCCGTGCCACCTGGATTCCCAAATAACAAAAGCTCCCTCCCACCACTCTGAACGGCAGCTCTCCCAGTCTCCTCTCCTGCCCCCTTGCCTGGATTGCAAACATCTCGCTTTTCCCCATATTCAATTTGTACCCCGAGAACCAGCCAAATTCCCCTAAAATCCTCATAATCTCTCCCATCCCCCCCTAACGGGTCGGAAATATACAGGAGCAGGTCGTCGGCGTATAGCGAGACTCTGTGTTCAACCCCCCCCCCACCCCCCCTCGCACCATCCCGTTCCAGCCCCTTGAAGCTCTCAGTGCCATTGCCAGTGGCTCTATGGCTAAAACGAACAGCAATGGGGAGAAGGGGCATCCCTGCCTAGTCCCCCGGTGCAATTTAAAATAGTCCAACGTCAACCGATTCTGCTGGCCTTCTCTCCATTCTTGTATATCACCCCCCTCGCCTTCCTTAGCTGCTCCACCGTCTTCCCCATAGACAACAGACCAAACCCCATCTGTAGTCTCCGTAGCTCCTTCAATAACCCCGCCTCCAGGGCCTCCGCGTATCTCCTGTCTACCTGGAGTATTTCCCCAACCAACCTATCTATCTCTGCTCTCTCCACCTTCCTCCTGTGGGCCTATATCGATATAAGCTCCCCTCTAACCACTGCCTTCAGCGCTTCCCAAATCATTGCTGCTGAGACTTCCTCCATGTCATTTTTTCCAGGTAGTTCTGGATGGACTCCCTCATATGCCCGCACACCCCCTCGTCTGCTAACAGTTATCCGTCTACTCTCCATTGCGGTCACTGGCCCCCCGCCTTGCACACCTGTAAATCCACCCAATGTGGGGCATGGTCCGACACAGCAATCGCCGAATACTCGGTATCAACTACCCCCGCCTGTGGAGCCCTGTTCAGGATAAAAAATCCGATCTGGTAGTATACTTTATGTACATGCAAAAAGAAAGAAAACTCCTTCTCACTTGGCCGACCAAACCTCCATAGGTCTACCCCACCCATCTGCTCCATGAACCCCTTAGTTCCTTCGCCATTGCTGGCACCCTCTCTGTCTTTGAGCTCGACCGGTCCAATCTTGGATCAATGGCCGTATTAAAGTCCCCTCCCCCCATGATCAGCTTGTGTGAATCCAGGTCTGGGATCTTCTCCAACACCCATGTGTACTTTCATATTTTAAGAGTAAAATGAACACAAGACATTCCTTGCTCTTCACCTAAAACGGGAACATGCACAATATATGTACATGAGACAGTGTGGCCATTTTGCACAAAAGTACATAAACAGTACCCCCCACAGGTAGACATACACCCTTTCCCCAAATGCATTCTCATTCATCCGGACAGATGTAGGGTGGGATATCAGGCCGTTCCTACTGTCGAGATCTTCCTGTCCCACCGACAGAGACCCCTGCCATGGGTTCTCTGGCAGTGGAGGGTCCGAACCGGGAAACCCCATTGGCACCAGCGGCACCGGCAGATCCTTCCGACGGCCAATGGCGGGCCGCCCCTACCGCCACAAAACACACCACGGTGGGTGAGGGAAATCCCACCCACAGCCATAGATATGAACAAATAACCAGAACCTGCATTTATGTTGTAAAAGAGCCCACACCTCCACCCTATCCCCGTAACCCAGCAATCCCACCTAACCTTTGGACACTAAGGGGCAATTTAGCGTGACCAATCCATCTAACCCGCACATCTTTGGGCTGTGGGAGGAAATCGGAACACCCGGAGGAAACCCAAGCAGACACGGGGAGAACGTGCAGACTCCGCACAGACAATCACCCAAGCCGGTAATCGAACCCGGGTCCCTGGAGCTGTGAAGCAACAGTGCTAACCACTGTGCCAATGTGCTGCAAACGGAGAATATTAGGTAGATTCAAAAATAGCTTGGATGAAGAGGTGAGTTTTAAGAATGATTTTAAAGAAAAATAGAGAGAATCAAAGGCAAAGGAGTTTCTTCAGGGAATTCTAGAATCTAAGGCCAATTAAAGGAAAGTTATCATTATGAGATGATGAGTAGGGGGCACACAAGGACAGAGTTGGAAGAACAGAGAGTTGAGGGATAAAGGAAGCTAGTTGCTAAAGTAAAGGTTGGCTCCGTCAGAGGAGAAGATTGGGAAACTAATGGAAAAGAAAATCATTGAAAGGCTTTGAACAAATATTTTAGGCGGGTTTTTTCGTCCCGCCGCACTCGATTTCTGGTTCAGCACGCCGTCGGGATTCTCCGTTTCGCCGGCTGGTCAATGGGGTTTCCCATTGTGGGTCGGCCCATCGCTGTCGGGAAACCCCCGAGCTGCCGGCAAAACGGAGACACCCGACGGCAGAGAATTCAGCCCTTTGTATCTATCTATTTATAGGGGAGGCAGTGGCGTAGCGGTATTGTCGCTGGACTAGTAATCCAGAGGTGACCCGGGTACACCATGGCAGATGGTGAAATTTGAATTCAATAAAAATCTGGAATTAAAGGTCTAAAGATGGCCATGAAACCATTGTTAATTGTTGTAAAACCCCATCTGGTTCACTAATGCATTTTAGGGAAGGAAATCTGCCGTCCTTACCTGGTCTGGCCTACATGTGATTCCAGACCCACAACAATGTGGTTGACTCTTAACTGCTCTCAGGGGTGGGCAATAAATGCTGACCCATTTATGGCCAGCAACGCCCACATCCCATTGACGAATAAAAAAAAATCTTCAAGGTAGAAGATAGTTGGAGGGAAGATTTGTAAAGTTAAGTATGAAGCAATAGAATGGGGTAGCAATATGGGCAATGGTGACCAGAGTGTGACAGGAAGAGACAGAGTGTATAAACCTAAGAGTGCACCAGCAAATCTGGCCAGAAGAAGGAAAAATGGCTTTCAATGAACGAAGGGTTAGGGTAAAAGAGATTTGGAAATCCAAAGATAAAAGTTGAGGCAATATTTAGGTTGGTAAAGGCTAGCTGAGTGGAAGAGCGGAGAGCAGTGAGTTTATCAGTAATAGTGAATCACAGAGTAAGATCCATGCAGGGTACGGCAGAAAACCAAAATTGAAGTCACTTTATCTGAATTCATTGAGTATCTGCAATAAAATGGATGAACTAGAGATAAAAATAGAAATAACTGGTTTACATCTAATCACCATTACAGAGACATGACTACAAAGTGACATAGGTTGGGAAATAAATATTCCAGGGTACACAACATTTTGAAATGATGTGGCGATGCCGGTGTTGGACTGGGGTGAGCACAGTAAGAAGTCTTACAACACCAGGTTAAAGTCCAACAGGTTTGTTTCAAATCACTAGCTTTCGGAGCACTGCTCCTTCCTCGGGTGATTTACCTGAGGAAGGAGCAGTGCTCCGAAAGCTAGTGATTTGAAAATAACCTGTTGGACTTTAAACTGGTGTTGTAAGACTTCTAACATTTTGAAAAGACAGGCAGAATAGAAAAGAAGGAGGACTCACCTTCAGGCAACAGAGAGCACCGGACCTGAGAGGAGAACTCTACAGGGAGTGGACGATAAAGGCAACGTGAGCTGTGAGGAGGATACGGAGATGCTTCAGCGGGATTTGGACAGGCTGAGTGAAAGGGCACCATGTATGGCAGATGCAGTATAATGTGGATAAATGTCAGAAATTCAGTAGCAAAAACAGGAAGGCAGATTATTATTTGAGTGGGTGTAAATTGAGATAGGCGGATACTCAGCGAGACCTTGGTGTCCTCGTGCATCAGTCGCTGAAAGTAAGCGCACAGGTACAGCCGGCAGTAAAGAAGGCAATGGTATGTTGGCCTTCATAGCGAGAGGATTTGAGTATCGGAATAGAGATGTTTTACTGCAATTGTATAGGTCATCGATGAGGCCACACCTGGAGTATTGTGGGCAGTTTTGGTGCCCTTATCCGAGGAAGAATGTTGTTGCTATGGAGGGAGTGCAATGAAGGTTTGCCAGGATAATTCTGGGATGGCGTGACTGTCATATGAGGAGAGACTAAGTTGGTTAGAATTATATTCATTGGTGTTTAGAAGAGAGAGGGGATCTCAGAGAAACTTACACAATTCTAACAGGATTAGACAGGGTAGCTTCAGAAAGAATGTTCCCGATGGTGGGGGGTCCAGAACTAGGGGCCATAGTTTGAGGATAAGAGGTAAACCTTTTAGGACTGAGGCGAGGAGAAATTTCTTCACCCAGAGAGTGATGAATCTGTGGAATTCACTCCCACAGAAAGTAGTTGAGGCCAAAACGTTGTGAAATTTCAAGAGGAATTAGATGTAGCTCTTGGGGATAAATGGATCGAGGGAAACAGGGGGAAGGAGGGATCAGGGTATTAAATTTGATGATCAGCCATAATGAATGGCTGAGCAGGCTCGAGGGGCCAAATGGTCTCCTCCTGCTTCTATCTTCTCTGTTTCTATGTGATTCTCGGGGCCTTCACTCACCTTCGGGCAGCAGAGAGCACCAGACCTGCGAGGGACACTCTACTGGGTACAGAGGATAAAGACAGGGCGAGGCTCGGGGCCCCCACCCTAATCGGACCTGCGAGGGACACTCTACTGGGTACAGAGGATAAAGACAGGGCGAGGCTCGGGGTCTCGCGAGGGACACTCTCCCTGGGGGTGGAGGATAAAGACAGGGCGAGGCTCGGGGACCCGCGAGGGACACTCTCCCTGGACGTGGAGGATAAAGACAGGGCGAGTCTCGGGGACCCGCGAGGGACACTCTCCCTGGATGTGGAGGATAAAGAGAGGGCGAGGCTAGGGGACCTGCGAGGGACACTCTCCCTGGACGTAGAGGATAAAGACAGGGCGAGGCTAGGGGACCTGCGAGGGACACTCTCCCTGGACGTAGAGGATAAAGACAGGGCGAGGCTCGGGGACCCGCGAGGGACACTCTCCCTGGGTGTGGAGGATAAAGACAGGGCGAGGCTCGGGGACCCGCGAGGGACACTCTCCCTGGGTACAGAGGATAAAGACAGGGCGAGGCTCGGGGACCCGCGAGGGACACTCTCCCTGGGTACAGAGGATAAAGACAGGGCGAGGCTCGGGGACCCGCGAGGGACACTCTCCCTGGGGGTGAAGAATAAAGACAGGGCGAGGCTCGGGGACCCGCGAGGGACACTCTCCCTGGGTGTGGAGAATAAAGACAGGGCGAGGCTCGGGGACCCGCGAGGGACACTCTCCCTGGGTGTGGAGAATAAAGACAGGGCGAGGCTCGGGGACCCGCGAGGGACACTCTCCCTGGACGTGGAGGATAAAGACAGGGCGAGGCTCGGGGACCCGCGAGGGACACTCTCCCTGGACGTGGAGGATAAAGACAGGGCGAGGCTCGGGGACCCGCGAGGGACACTCTCCCTGGGGGTGAAGAATAAAGACAGGGCGAGGCTCGGGGACCCGCGAGGGACACTCTCCCTGGACGTGGAGGATAAAGACAGGGCGAGGCTCGGGGATTAGGGTTAGGGTTAGGGACACTAAACCTAACCACGGAATAGCGGTAAGCTGATTGGTTAGTGAGTAACCGTTATTAGGGATTGTGTTTACATAGCTGAAGCTTAAAAATACATATTATTTGTTGGTAAATTTATTACTTCTAGATTTGTTCGAGTCTAAGGTGTAAATTTTTACTTTTAAGACATGTTGAGGACAGCCGTGGAATGTGTAGCCAGTCACATGTGGGGAATTTGGATCCTATCAGCATCCTATCTTACAAGCTCCAATAATTTATTCAAAACTCTGTTCTCTGATGTAACTACTGTTAAGGGGCCTCAAAAATACTCGCATTAGTGTTTCCTGACCATTGGTATTTTTGATCTCTACCCATACTGATTCTATTTTATGATTTTCTGATCCAAGATCCTTTCTCACTCACGTATTTATAACATTGTTTATTATCAGGGTTACTATAGAGTTGTACAGAGCAGAGAAGGCCCTTTGGCCCATTGAGTCTGCACTGACAATAACTACCCCTGATCTCACTTCCCACCACTTGTCCCATGTCTTTGAATGTGATGGGTGTTTTAACTGCAAACTTATTTATTGTCCCCCCGCCCCCCAACCACGTTCTCGTCTACATCACATATATATAAAACAATAAGGGACACAACACTGATCCTTGTGGTATGCCGCTGGATACTGGCCTCCAGTTACTCGAACGGCCTTTTACCACCACCCTTTATGTCCTATTACTAAGCTAGTTTCAGATCCATCTCAACAAGTTTCCATGTGCTTCAACCTTCTCAGTCAGTCTCCCATGTGAGACCTGTAAATGCCTTTGCTAAAATCCATATAAACTACATCAACTGCACTTTCTTCATCCACACACTCGGTCACTTTATCAAAAGATGCTACCAAATTTATTAGACATGATCAACCCATCCCTTTCTATATGGAAATTAATTCTCATCTTCAGAATTTTCTCCAATAGCTTCCCTACCACTGACGTGAGACTCCCCAGCCTGTAATTCCCTATTTATGCCTACCACCCTTCTTGAAAAGTGGAACAACATTAACTGTTCTCCAGTCCTCTTGCACTTACCCCATAGCCAGAGATGAATTAAAAACCTGCATCAGAGCCCCTGCAACCTCCTGCCTCACCTCACAGCAGCCTGGGATGCAATTTACAGTGCAGAAGGAGGCCATTCGACCCATCGAGTCTGCACCGGCTCTTGGAAAGAGCACCCTACCCAAGGTCAACATCTCCAGCCTAACCCCACTAAGGGCAATTTTGGACACTAAGGGCAATTTAGCATGGCCAATCCACCTAACCTGCACATCTTTGGACTGTGGGAGGAAGCCGGAGCACCCGGAGGAAACCCACACACACACGGGGAGGATGTGCAGACTCCGCACAGACAGTGACCCAAGCCGGGAATCGAACCTGGGACCCTGGAGCTGTGAAGCAATTGTGCTATCCACTATGCTACCGTGCTGCCCACAGTCTCCCATGTGAGACCTGTAAATGCCTTTGCTAAATTCATCCGGGCCTGGCGATTTGTCTATTTTTAAGTCTGTCAAAGTCTCCAATACCTCCTCATTTCCTATGACAAACTGCTGAAAGTTTCCACAGCCCCATTTCCTGAATTCTGTACCTACGTGTACAGGAATGATGGTCCTCCTTCTCCTAAATGAAGACTGATGAGAAATATTCATATAACAACTCAGTAACGTCCTGCAGCTTCACACACAGATTGCCCCCTTGGTCTCTAATGGGCCCTACTCTTTCTCTGGTTAACCTCTTTCTCTTAATATATTTGTAGAATATCTCAGGGTGCTCCCTAATCTTATTCTCAAGCCTTTTTTCATGCCCCCTTTTTGCTCTTCTAATTGCTTTCTTCAGTTCCCTCTTGCACTTCCCTTTGGACTTGCTAAAAGTATTTCTCTTACTCCTTATCCAGTCCTGCATTGTCCTAGATATCCTGGATTCCCTGAACATATTGCTCCTGCTTTCCCCTTATAGGGAACATGTTGGACCTGTAATCTCCCCTGTCGGGAACTCGGCGTGGCGGCTGCGGACTCAATCCAGCGCCGCCACAGTCAGGGGAAGGGGAATCCGCTGGCAGGGGGGACTTTGTCAGTGGCTGGGGACACTGTTGGGGGGCGGTCCGGGTTCGCGAGCCGGCCAAAGGGGGGACACTATTTTGCAGGCCGGGTCCGCACACGGCATGTTGCATGGCGCAGCCGCTGCAGGCCGCTGCCATGCACATGCGCGGCCACAGACCCAGCAATTCTCCGAGCCGTATCAGCAGCTGGAGCCGGGTGCTCTACACTGCTCGGCTGCTAGCACCCAACCAAACACAGGATCGGTGGTCGTTTTGCGCCGAACACCACCATTCCCACGCCGGCGTCACGGCATTACCTCAAAATCGGAGAATCCAGCCCACAGTTCTTTTTTGACACAGGGATTGTGGTGGTGGAACACACTGGGGGGATCCAGTATGCTGCAGTAGACTGTTAACTTTGTAACATCTTTGTTAAGGGTCTGGTCCAGAGTTCAGAAGGATGAAGCTTGGGTGGCAAAATAGATATCATAGAATCATAGAATTTACAGTGCAGAAGGAGGCCATTCAGCCTATCGAGTCTGCACCAGCCCTTGGAAAGAGCACCCTACTTAAGCCCACACCTTCACGCTATCCCCATAACCCAGTAACCCTACTTTTGGACACTAAGGCCAATTTAACATGGCCAATCCACCTAACCTGCACGTCTTTCGGGATTTGTGGGAGGAAACCGGAGCATCCGGAGGAAACCCACGCAGACACGGGGAGAATGTGCAAACTCCGCACAGACAGTGACCCAAGCTGGGAATCGAACCTGGGACCCTGGAGCTGTGAAGTAACAGTGCTAACCACTGTGCTACCGTGCCACCAAATCATCAGTAGAGATTAATTGAGCCCTGTGGTAGGTCTGCACTTCACCCTTGTGCAAGATGGACACTGAATCATATATTTGCAAACAAGTGTTTCAACAACTATCACAACTCAGATTGGAAGCTATCTGATAGCTTTAGGAATGGGCCAGTGGCACCCTGTACTGTAGACAGCGGTGACGCCCAGTAGCCCTATGTCTGTCTCCATAGGCGGAATGCTCCAATCCTGCCCAGTTTGGCGAGAGTGGAGAATCCAGCAGGAGCCACATAGCCAGAAACCCACTGGCGTAAAAACACTTTGAAATTCTCTCAGTGGCGGGTTATTGGCAAGTTGGTTGTCCCGCTTCCTGGTGGCGTGATTGCTATTTGTAATCATTTGTAACTCATGAATGCTCATTAAAACAGCTGCTTGCCGAGATCTCATCGACCCTCCAACTTTGCATCATGTCAGTGGGAAATCAAGTCGGCCTGAGACCTGTTTGAAAAAGAGTGAGATGCATAAGGCAGACCTCAGTTCACTTGAGAGATTGAAGTAAATGCAGTTTACATAGCCTACCTGCCGTAGCGCTGTGCTGCTCCTGTTGCAATAAATGGCACTCTTCTGGGATAGACCAGATCATGCCCTCCAGCTCCATGCCATGCGGGTCTTTATAGACAGTGTTATGCCATGGGACTCATGGACTATCCACTCCAATGGAATTTGACCGGGGATGGTGTCTAAGATGGGGGGTACAACAAAGACAAAGGGGGCAATGTGAAATGAGGGATGTGCAAGTTTGGAAGGGACAGGGCGAGGGGCACAATGGTAGGTAAAGGTGCAAGGAGTGCATGAGGATGAAGAAGAATGAAAGGCAGAGGGAAGACAGAGGGCCGGGAACCTGGACACCGACATTGTTCCATGAATCACTCACAAACAAGGGGTTCAAGGGGATGTAGATTCGAGATGGGGTGAGTAAAAAATAAATAAAATAAATAATCTTTATTGTCACAGTAGGCTTACATTAACACTGCAATGAAGTTACTGTGATAATACCCTGGTCGCCACGTTCTGGCGTCTGTTCAGGTACACAGAGGGAGAATTCAGAATTCTCAGCCGGTACGGGAATTGAACCCGCGCTGCTGACCTTGTTCTGCATCACAAACCAGCTGTCTAGCCCATCCATATGGGGCACGGGCACCTCACAGGTGATGGGCTTGGGCGGGGTGGGAGGGGGCTGCGAGAAGGGTGGAAATGTCCACCACAAAAACAACTAGATCCAGAATATCTGCAGGGCTGGTTGCTGGGGATGAGAACTACCCAATTAAACAGTGGCTGATGACTCTAGTGGGTCACCCTCAGATATGTGCTGAGGGGGGGGGGGTACAAAGCTGCTCACAGCTCCACACTCTCCCTCATAGAGCAAACCATAGGACTTTTTAAGATGAGATTCAGATACCAGGACCAGTCAGGTGACTCCCCGCAAACACAATGGAGTGGGTTTCCCCATGATCACAATGAGATCATCATTCATCCTCTTCCTGGACGGCATGGTTCTTCCGATGCAGTTGCCAACTGTGCTGACCATCTGGGCAGCAACCTCCCAGGCCGGAGAGGTGAGGTTGGTGTGCTTCTTGGAGCCTTCCCCTGGGTCGAGGAGGTGCCTCTGCATGGAGACTCCTCAAATCAAGGCCGTGGGGGGCATGGTGGTTGAACTATAAGGGAGCCAAGAGTTAGGGAGAACAGTCAGCGTAGTGGAGGTGAAGACAGGATCAGATCAACATTTTTCCTGTCAGGAATGTAACTACCTGATATAGAAAATGGTAAATTAATATGCTTGTGTGTCTGGAGATACTGTGTGAGCAGGGAGACAATTGAAAGAAGAATAAATATTTGAGTGACTGCATTTTAATAGATCTCAACTTTTGGGACCGACTATACACATATATATTCTCTCTGATGCTGCATCTTATTTTCCTGTTTAATTAGACTCCACTGCTACCCAGTCATCTTCTGTTACAGTCTCTGGTGCTTTATGAGCACTGCCTAAATGCTGTCGGCCAATAATCATTTTGTTTTTAAGACTAAATTAATATCACTTAACGTTAAACAGTGTTTCTAATCTGTTACCTTTGCTCAGTTTATTATAACTTTTTTCTTACCTTGATAATCAATTGTAATGACAGGCCACATTTTCTATTTCTTGGGATCTTGGGATGGCCTCATTTAAGGAGGAATTTGCAACTGTCAGCATCAATGTCAGCAAGTAAGTTGTGAATCAAATAGTTGTATATTTTAATAGAATGTTGATACTATTTAATCTCTGTCATTGTCTTCAGTTTGGCTTGGCCTCTAATTTCATATAATCTGAAAATTCATGTAATGTATCCATATGTCCAAATTATTTGTCTGAATGGTAAATAACGAAGTAGATCTCTAGAAAATGCTATAAGCACATCCTACCAATTGGCAAAACATCCACATACCCCCGACTCATTTCTTTCTCCTTAATAATAATAATCTTTATTGTCACAAGTAGGCTTACATTAACACTGCAATGAAGTTACTGTGAAAATCCCCTAGTTGCCACATTCCGGCACCTGTTCAGGTACATAGAGGGAGAATTCAGAATGTCCAATTCACCTAACAGCACGTCTTTCGGGACTTGTGGGAGGAAACCGGAGCACCCGGAGGAAACCCATGCAGACACAGGGAGAACGTGCAGACTCCGCACAGACAATGGCCCAAGCCGGGAATCGAACCTGGGACCCTGGTGCTGTGAAACAACAGTGCTAACCACTGTGCTACCGTGACACCCCGCTTCTTATCCATACTTCACTTGCTTTAATACATAACAAATCTTTTATAAATGTCTTTTGAAAATCTGTGTCCATTTAATTCTTTTTATTTTCTGAACTATTTCCCAATCGATGGTGACATTGTGTTAATATCATTGGATCAGTAATCCCAAGGCCCAAGCTCCAACAACATGGGTTCAAATATGAAACTATCATCAATTGACATAAAAACTCATCTAGTTCATGAATTCCTTGAGGGAAAGGAGACTGTCGTCCTTACCCAGCCTGGTCTACATGTGACTCCTGGCCCACGGCAATGTGGTTGAAACTAACTCCCCTCTGAAATGACCGAGCAAGCCTTTCAGTTCAAGGGGCTGTTAAGGTTGGACATCAAATACTGTCCTTGCCAGCAGCACCCATGAAAGAATAAATTTAAAAAGTCAATAAAATTAGTCATGAAGCTGCCCTTTATAGATTTTGCTGACCATACCTGATTAGCCTGTACCCTTCTAAGTTTCAATAATTTGTGAACTCTAAATTTAACCACAGCCAATTCCAGGAGTTATCTTGTTCCCTGCCTCAGCAGGGTTAAATCATTTGCAATTCCCAATCACTTAGGTCCAATTATCATTTCCAAAATTGTTCCAAGAACCTGCATGTGTCTCTGCGATCTCTTTTCTGGTCTCCTTCAGTATTCTCGGATGTATATTTGGGACGTTTTTTGTACTTCCATTAGTCTTTTTTGTTACAATATCTCTTTAAGATATTTTCTTCTCTTCCTTCACAGTAAGAATGGAGTTGGAGATGCTATTCATGCTACCAAACATATTCCTGTGAGACATGGCTTGAATGTGTTCCTGAAAGCTGAGTAAGCGATATTTCAAGAATAAACCTTGAGCTTACTGCTTTTACAAAGTTATTGTTTGGCCTTTGTTATGAAAATAACATTTTCTCCAGAGTTGAGAGTGGAGGTTGGGAACTTCCACCACTGCAGCACTTCAGAGCTGTTGCGCATGCACAGACTGGGAGCAGGCTGCACATGCGCAGTTCTGCAGTGTAAGTTCTTCAGGTCCAGGATAGGCCCAACATGCCTGTGCATAAAGACAGAGAAAAAGGTGTGAAAACTTGAGGAAATGTAGCGCTATTGCTAGTAGGTATCCCAGGCAGCAGACAGGGAGAGGTCCCAAAGTGAGAGAGGACAGGGATAAGTCCCAAAAGAATGTTGCCTGGTATAGAGGGCATTAGCTATGAGGAGAGGTTGAATAAACTCGGTTTGTTCTCACTGGAATGACGGAGGTTGAGGGGCGACCTGATAGAGGTCTAAGGTGCGAGGGGCAAGGTTTAGAGGAGGTGTACGAGGCAAGTTTTTTACACAGAGGGTAGTGGGTGCCTGGAACTCGCTGCCGGAGGAGGTGGTGGAAGCAGGGACGATAGTGACATTTAAGGGGCATCTTGACAAATACATGAATAGGATGGGAATAGAGGGATACGGACCCCGGAAGTGCAGAAGATTTTAGTTTAGACGGACAGCATGGTCGGCGCGGGCTTGGAGGGCCAAAGGGCCTGTTCCTGTGCGGTATTTTTCTTTGTTCTTTGTTTGGGTCCCAGAGAGGGGACATGGACAGGAATAGGCTTGAGAGTGTCCAGAGGCCACGATGAGGTGTTCAGAGCTCGGGGCATCTCTTCCTGCACTGGCGAATTGAGCTCATTAGTGCAGGAAATGATCCTAAGTGCGGCCTCTGTGCAGCGTTCCCCACCGATGCCCGGAAAAGAAGCACAGTCCTGTTTAATAGCAGGGCCATTCTGGCACTGCCCGTGCAGGTAAACACCAGTGCCCAAAATGGCCCTCTGTTTCATTTCCATCAAATCGTGCCCAGTATGTGTAAAAGTCTGATCAGCCATGATATTATAAATGGCGGAGCAGGTTCAATGGCTGAATGATCTGCTGCTGTTCCTATGTTCGCTGCTACCTTCGCAAAGAAATTTAGGAATTGATAGAAAATTTAGGCCTTCCCAGTGACTCTCAGCTTTGAGGAACAAACAAAGAACATCAGCATTATGTGTTTTTCTGTTGAGTTAGTCTGCTATCTGTAAAGAACATTAATGCAAGAAGTATTCCTAATGAATCAAGGTGTTCAATTTATTACAGAAATCAAATAACTAAAGTTGACATTCGCAGTGATGATGTTGATGAGACTGTAAAGTTTCATTTCCAGGTATGGTGTGCTATGTTTACCTGTGATTAATTGTCCAGACACAATCACAGCTTTGTTAAAATAATTCAAGTTCATCCAAACAGGTAAACCATTTTCCTCAAAGTGATAACTCAATTAGATTAATTCAACAGACTTGGCGAGTTCAACAGTTCCGAGTGTTGTTTCGACACCCTGGGCTGGACGCAGTCAATTCCAACCCCCCTTGACCCAAAGTTGCAATACAATTGAATTAACTAATAATTATTAGAAAAATACCCAAAGTCTTTAGCCCTTGGCTGCCCAATAATTACAGTCATCAGGTTTGTAAATTTAAACACAATTATGTTTATAATAACAGTAACTAATAAAATATGCAGCAAATACAACAGGTTAACTTTTATCTACTTCCTAATCTCCCCCCCCCCCCCCACTTAAGCTCGTCCCACCCACCACACACACACACAAGACAAACAAACAGAGGGCAGGAGAGGGGTGAATAATAAGTCAAAGAAAAAAAGATTCTTTGTTTCAGATGGTTGTTTCTAGCATGCTGGCCTTCAAACCAGGCTTTCAGGTTGAGATTTCAGCTTTCAAGTCTGCAACGGTTTTCACTGTAGATTCAATCAGGTCTCTGTGGTTTCAGAAATACAGCAGCTTTTCTGGGGAAAACACAAGAGAGAGAGAGAGAGAGAGCAGGTCCTTGTCTCTGCATGTCCAGGTCTCAACTATGCTTTCTTAGGTCTCATCGCACTCAGGCAGGATCCAATCACTACCTGTTACCAGGCAGTTCATTCATTGGCCACCAGCCAACCAATTGAACCAATTCATACCCCATCTCTCGGGTGCCACAAAATCTGAGTTCTATTGCTCGTAAGCTAGCACAGTGTTCTCTTTTCTAACTTTTGAATTCCTTTCTTCCCCTGCTTGACATTGGCAGTGCCAATGTGCCAGGGTGGCACTGTCACGGATCAGGCCCAGATGGCCTCACCAGGTGGGGGAAGGTGAGGGTGTGTGCCCAGGTAGCTACCTGAGGTTGGGGAGGAAGAGGTCAAAAATAGGTGAGGGGAGAGATTGAGGCTGCCAGGCAAAATGGCAGCCGATCTGCGAGGTGCCTTTCCTGCTGGTGAGCAGAGAGAACCCCCCCCCCCACCCCCGCAAGGACAAAAATAAACTTTAAAGTGCCGTTAAATAGTGAGGTGTTTCTCGGTGCGGCAGGTGCTGAGAAACACCCGGCGAAACGCACCCAAAACCAAACATAGATTTTTTTTCCAGTTAAATCGGACCCTGTATCTGCCATTCATTTGCTCACTCACTCAACTTGTCCAAATCACACAGAAGGATAGAAACATAGAAAATAGAAACAGGAGGAGGCCCTTCGAGCCCGCTCCACCATTCATTCTGATCATCAAATTAATACCCTGATCCCGCCTTCCCCCAATATCCCTTTAGTCATAAGAGCTGAAATCATAGAATACCTATAGTGCAGAAGATGGCCATTCGGCCCATTGAATCTGCATCAGTCCTTAGAAAGAGCACCCTACTTAAGCCAATGCCTCTACCCTAACCCAGTAACCCTACCTAACCTTTTGGACACTAAGGGGCAATTTAGCAAGGCCAAACCACCTAACCTGCAGATCTTTAGACTGTGGGAGGAAACCGGAGCACCCAGGAAACCTACGCAGACAAGGGGAGAATGTGCAAACCCCACACAGACAGTTACCCGAGGCTGGAATTGAACCCGGGTCCCTGGAGCTGTGAGGCAGCAGTGCTAACCACTGTGCCAAATTCTTTCTTGAAATTACAGAACGTTTTGGCCTCAACTACTTTCTGTGGGAGTGAATTCCACAGATTCACCGCTCTCTGGGTGAAGAAATTTCTCCTCACCTCAGTCCTAAAAGGTTTACCCCTTATCCTCAAACTATGACCCCTAGTTCTGGACCCCCCCACCATCAGGAACATTCTTTCTGAATCCTGTTAGAATTTTGTAAGTTTCTATGAGATCCCGTCTCACTCTTCTGAACTCCAATGAATATAATCCTAACCGACTTAGTCTCTCCTCACGCGACAGTCCCGCCATCCCAGGAATCAGCCTGGTGAACCTTCGTTGCTCTCCCTCTATAGCAAGAACATCCTTCCTCAGATAAACATCTCTATTCCTATATTCAAATCCTCTCGCTATGAAGGCCAACATACCATTTGCCTTCTTCACTGCCTGCTGTACCTGCGCGCTTACTTTCAGCGACTGATGCACGAGGACACCAAGGTCTCGCTGAGTATCCGCCTCTCTCAATTTACACCCATTCAAATAATAATCTCCCTTCCTATTTTTGCTGCCAAAATGGATAACCTCACATTTATCCACACTATAGTGTATCTGCCATACATGTGCCCACTCACTCAGCCTGTCCAAATCCCGCTGAAGCATCTCTGTATCCTCCTCACAGCTCACCCTCCCACCCAACTTTGTATCATCTGCAAATTTGGAGATAATACATTTAGTTTCCTCATCCAAGTCATTAATATGTAATGTGAACAGTTGAGGTCCCAGCAAAGATCCCTGCGGCACCCCACTGTCACTGCCTGCCAATCAGAAAAAGACCCATTTATTCCAACTTTTTGCTTCCTGCCTGCTAACCAGCTTTTTATCGATCTCAAAACACAACCCATAATCCCATGCGCTTTAGCTTTACATATTAATCTATGTGAGACCTTGTCAAAAGCCTTATGAAAGTCTAAATAAACCACATCCACCGGTTCGCCGTGGTTAACTCTACTAGTTACATCTTGAAAGAATTCCAGTAGATTTATCGAGCATGATTTCCCTTTCGTAAATCCACGCTGACTTTGTCTGATTATACCACTGCCTTCCAAATGCTGTGATATGAAATCCTTGATAATGGACTCCAGCAACTTCCCTACTACCAACCTTAGGCTCACTGGTCTATAGTTCCCTGTTTTCTCTCTACCTCCCATTTTGAATAGCGTGGTTACATTCGCTACCCTCCAATCTGTAGGAACCATTCCAGAGTCCAAAGAATTTTGGAAAATGACCACCAATGGATCTACTATTTCTAGGGCCACTGCCTTAAGTACCCTGGGATGAAGGTTATCAGGCCCAGGAGATTTGTCTGCCTTCAATCCCATTAATTTTCCCAAAACCATGGGTTGGATTCTCCGCCCTGCCATGCCACATTTCTGTTTCATCCCGCAGGTGGGATGCTCTGTTACGCCAGCCGGTTAGTGGGGTTTCCCATCGTGGGGCAGCTTCACGCCCTCGGGAAGCCCCTGGGCTGTCGGCCAATCGGAGCATCCTGTGGGCGGAGAATCATCTAGCCCCATTTCTTTACTAATACTATTTTCCTACAGCTCCTCACTAAAACTGTTTCTAAGAACTTCCAGCACATTATTCATGTCTTCCTTTGTGAAGACAGAAGCAAAGTCCGAATTTAGTTCCTCAGCCATTTCTTTGTTCCCAGTTATGAATTCCCCCGTTTCTGACAGTAAGGGGCCTACATTCGTTTTTATCCATCTTTCCTTTCTCTTTACATACCGATAGAAACTTTTCCAGTCAGTTTTTATGTTCCCCGCTTGTTTATTTTCAAATTGTATTTTCCCTTCTTAATCAATCCCTTGGTTTGCCTTTTTAAACTGTTCCCAATGCTCAGGTCTATTGCTTTTTCATGCTAATTTGTATGCCTCTTCTTTGAATCCATTACTATCACTAATTTCCCTTGTCAGCCGTGGTTTGGCCATAGTTCCCTGTCCATTCTTGCGCCAAATAGGAATGAACAACTTTTGGAGTTCACCTATTCGTTCCATGAATGCTGCCATTGCCTGTCTGCTGTCCTCTCTTTCAGTAATGTTTCCCAGTCCGTCATAGCCAGCTCATGCCACACCATCATAGTTACCTTTATTGAGGTTCAGGACCCTGGTCTCAGAATCAACTACCTCACTATTCACCTTGATAAAGAATTTTATAATAGTATGGTCGCTCATCCCTAAGGGTTCTCTCACAACTAGATTGCCAACTAATCCTTTCTCATTGCACAACACCCAGTCCAAGATGGCCTGTTCTCTTGTTGGTTCCTCAACGTACAGGCCCAGAAAACCATCCTGTACACACTCCAGAAATTCCTCCTCTGTTGCACTGTGACTAATTTGAGTCACCCAATCTATGTGCAGATTAAAGTCACCCATAATCACAGATGTTCCTTTATCACATGCATCTCTCATTTCCTGTCTAATGCTATTCCCAACATTACCACTGCAGTTTGGTGGTCTGTATACGAACCTACAAATGGATTTTGCCCCTTGGTGTTTCTTACCTCGACCCAGAAAGATTCCACATCATCTGTACTAATATCTTTCCTCAACATTGTATCAGTATCTTCTTAATCAACAATGTAACTCCACACCTTTTCCTTTCTGTCTGTCCTTCCTAAAAACTGAATAGCTCTCAATGTTGAGGTCCCATCCTTGGTCACCTTGGAGCCATGTCTTCGTTATCCCAACTATATCATATCCCATTACATCTATCTGCGCACTTAATTCATCCATTTTATTTCAAATGCTCTGCATCCTCCTCACAGCTCACCCTACCACCCAACTTTGTGTCATTTGCACATCTGGACATATTACAATTTGTTCCGTCATCTAAATCATTACTAGGTATTGTGAATAGCTGGGGTCCTAGCGCTGATCCCTGCGGTACCCCACTAGTCTCTATGCTATTTGGAAAAAGACCTGTTAATTCCTACTCTTTGTTTTCTGTCTGCCGACTAGTTTTTTATCCATCTCCATACACTACCCCTAATCTCATGCGCTTTAATTTTGCACACTAATCTGTTATACAGGACTTTATCAAAAGGCTTCTGAAAGTCCAAACAAACCACCTCCACTGGTTCCCTCTCATCAACTCTACTAGTTACATCCTTGAAGAATTCCAGTAGATTTGTCAAGCACGGGTTCCCCTTCATAAATCCATGCTGACTCTGTCCGATTCTGCCTCATTTTATAAGTGCTCTGCTATAAAATATTTCACAATGGATTCTAGAATTTTCTCCACTACCAACATCGGGCTTACTGGTCTATAATTCCCTGTTTTCTCTCTCCCTCCCTTTTTAAACAGTTGGGTTATATTGGCTATCCTCCAATCTGTAGGGTCTATAGAATCTTTGAAGATGACCACCAATGCATCCACTATTTAAAGAGCCAATAAGTACTCTGGGATGTAGATTACCAGGCCCTGGGGATTTATCAGCCTTCAATCCCATCAGTTTCCCCAATACCCTGGGGGGGATTCTGGGATCCTGAGGCTAAGTGTTGACGCCGTCGGAAACGCCGTCGGGAAATACGACAGCGTCAACATGGCCTCAGGATCAGCAATTCTGGCCCCTACAGGGGGCCAGCACGGTGCTGGAGCGGTTCACGCCGCTCCAGCTGCTGATCCCGGTGCGAACTGGGCGCTGCGGGATCCGCGCATGTGCAGTGGCTTCGTTCAATGCGCTGGCCCCGACGCAATATGGCGCAGGACTACAGGGGCCGGCGCGGAAGAAAGGAAGCCCCCAGCCAGGGAGGCTGGCCCACCAATCGGTGGACCCCGATCGCGGGCCAGGCCACATCGGAGCCCCCACCCCAGGTCAGACCCCCCCTCCCCCCACACAGGCCGCCCCCGACCCTTCCACGCCGAGTTCCCGTCAGCTGAGAGCAGGTGTGGACAGCGCCAGCAGGACTCAGCGTTTTTACGACGGCTGCTCGGCCCATCCCGGGCCGAGAATCAGCGGGCCGGCCCCCGACCGGCTCTGCATCACCTGCACCGGCGCCAATGGTGTCGGGGTCAGGGCGGCGTGGCTCGATTCGCGCCGGTCGCGGGAATTCTCCAGCCCGGCATAGGGTTGAGAGAATCCAGCCCCATTTAGAACATAAGAACTAGGAACAGGAGTAGGCCATCTGGCCCCTCGAGCCTGCTCCACCATTCAATGAGATCATGGCTGATCTTTGTGGACTCAGCTCCACTCTCCGGCCCGTACACCATATCCCTGAATCCCTTTATTCTTTAGAAAGGGATCTATCTTTTTCTTAAAAACGTTTAAAAAAGGAGCCTCAACTGCTTCACTGGGCAAGGAATTCCATAGATTCACAACCCTTTGGGTGAAGAAGTTCCTCCTAAACTCAGTCCTAAATCTACTTCCCCTTATTTTGAGGCTATGCCCCCTAGTTCTGCTTTCACCCGCCAGTGGAAACAACCTCCCCGCATCTATCCTATCTATTCCCGTCATAATCTTATATGATTCAATAAGATCCCCCCGCATCCTTCTAAACTCCAATGAGTACAGTCCTAGTCTACTCAACCTCTCGTCATAATCTAATCCCCTCAACTCTGGGATCAACCTAGTGAATCTCCTCTGCACTCCCTCCAGTGCCAATATGTCCTTTCTCAGGTAAGGAGACCAAAACTGAACACAATACTCCAGATGTGGCCTCACCAACACCTTATACACCTTACATTTCTCTACTAATATTGCTCACCTTCAGTTCCTCTCTCTTTCACTAAACCCTACATTCCCCAACATTTCTGGTGTCTCATTTGTGTCCCATTTGTGAAGACGGAACCAAAGTATATATTTAGTTACTCAGCCATTTCTTTGTCCCATATTGTAAATTCCCCTGTTCCTGACTGGAAGGGGCCTACATTTGTCTTTACCAATCTTTTTCGCTTCACGTACCGAGAGAAATTTTACAGTCAGTTTTTATGTTCCCTGCAAGCTTACTCTCATACTTCATATTCTCCTTCTTAATCAATCCTTTTGTCTTCCTTTGCTGAATTCTAAACTGCTCCCAAACCTCAGACCTGTTGTTTTTCTTGGCTAATTTGTATGCTTCTTCCTTGGATTGAATACTATCCCTAATTTCCTTGTAAGCCATGATTTTACCACCTTTCCCATTTTCCTTTTGTGCCAGACAGGAATAAACAGTTTTTGTAGTTCCCCCATGCGCTCCTTGAATGTTTGCCATTGCCTATCCACTGTCATCCCTTTAAGTAACGTTTCCCAATCGATCATAGCCACTTCGAGCCTCATACCATCATAGTTTCCTTTATTAAGATTCAGGATCCTAGTCTCAGAATGAACTACATCACTCTCCATCCCGATGAAAACTTTTATCATATTATGGTCGGTCATCACCAAGGGGTTTTGCACAACTAGATTGTCTTTTTTTTTTAAGTATATTTTATTCAAGTTTTTTGGCCAAACATAACAATACGTAGTGTTTCTTTTACACAACAACAATAAAGCAATATAAATTATAATTATAAGAGACAAGATTTATAATCATCTAGATAGGAATAATATGATCAGGGATAGTCAGCATGGCTTTGTGAAGGGTAGGTCATGCCTCACAAACCTTATCGAGTTCTTTGAGAAGGTGACTGAACAGGTAGACGAGGGTAGAGCAGTTGATGTGGTGTATATGGATTTCAGCAAAGCGTTTGATAAGGTTCCCCACGGTAGGCTATTGCAGAAAATACGGAGGCTGGGGATTGAGGGTGATTTAGAGATGTGGATCAGAAATTGGCTAGCTGAAAGAAGACAGAGGGTGGTGGTTGATGGGAAATGTTCAGAATGGAGTTCTGTCACAAGTGGAGTACCACAAGGATCTGTTCTGGGGCCGTTGCTGTTTGTCATTTTTATCAATGACCTAGAGGAAGGCGCAGAAGGGTGGGTGAGTAAATTTGCAGACGATACTAAAGTCGGTGGTGTTGTCGATAGTGAGGAAGGAAGTAGCAGGTTACAGAGGGATATAGATAAGCTGCAGTGCTGGGCTGAGAGGTGGCAAATGGAGTTTAATGTAGAGAAGTGTGAGGTGATTCACTTTGGAAGGAAAAACAGGAATGTGGAATATGTGGCTAATGGAAAAGTTCTTGAAAGTGTGGATGAGCAGAGGGATCTAGGTGTCCATGTACATAGATCCCTGAAAGTTGCCACCCAGGTTGATAGGGTGGTGAAGAAGGCCTATGGAGTGTTGGCCTTTATTGGCAGAGGGATTGAGTTCCGGAGTCAGGAGGTCATGTTGCAGCTGTACAGAACTCTGGTACGGCCGCATTTGGAGTATTGCGTACAGTTCTGGTCACCGCATTATAGGAAGGACGTGGAGGCTTTGGAACGGGTGCAGAGGAGATTTACCAGGATGTTGCCTGGTATGGAGGGAAAATCTTATGAGGAAAGGCTGATGGACTTGAGGTTGTTTTCGTTAGAGAGAAGAAGGTTAAGAGGAGACTTAATAGAGGCATACAAAATGATCAGAGGGTTAGATAGGGTGGACAGTGAGAGCCTTCTCCCGCGGATGGAAATGGCTAGCACGAGGGGACATAGCCTTAAACTGAGGGGTAATAGATATAGGACAGATGTCAGGGGTAGGTTCTTTACGCAAAGAGTAGTGAGGCCGTGGAATGCCCTACCTGCTACAGTAGTGAACTCGCCAACATTAAGGGCATTTAAAAGTTTATTGGATAAACATATGGATGATAATGGTATAGTGTAGGTTAGATGGCTTTTGTTTCGGTGCAACATCGTGGGCCGAAGGGCCTGTACTGCGCTGTATTGTTCTATGTTCTATGTTCTAAATAACCGTGGCCAGTTTTAAACAAATAACATAGAACATAGAACATAGAAATTACAGCACAGAACAGGCCCTTCGGCCCACGATGTTGTGCCGAACCTTTGTCCTAGATTAATCATAGATTATCATTGAATTTACAGTGCAGAAGGAGGCCATTCGGCCCTTTGAGTCTGCACCGGCTCTTGGAAAGAGCACCCTACCCAAACTCAACACCTTCACCCAACACCAAGGGCAATTTGGACATTAAGGGCAATTTATCATTGGCCAATTCACCTAACCCGCACATCTTTGGATTGTGGGAGGAAACCGGAGCACCCGGAGGAAACCCACGCACACACGGGGAGGATGTGCAGACTCCGCACAGACAGTGACCCAAGCCGGAATCGAACCTGGGACCCTGGAGCTGTGAAGCAATTGTGCTATCCACAATGCTACCGTGCTGCCCACTTATTTGCGAGGCAACAGGTGAGGGAATTCCCGCAGCTCCCGACGCAGGAAGTGCAGGATAGAGTGATCTCAGAGACATGGGTGGGGGACGGTAAGGTGGCGGACATATACAGGGAGATGAGGGACGAGGGGGAGATCATGGTAGATGAGCCCTCGCAAATAAGTAATATATAAACAAAAACAAAAAACAAAACTAAATGGCAACTGCCTTGTCCAAAATAAATACTCTCCAAAAATACAATCCAACAATCCAATGTACAATTACATATACCAAATACCTATACATATACGATAACATCCCTGAGAGTCTGTCCGATTCCTCCCCCCCGCCCTCCCCCCCCTCCCCCCTGGGTTGCTGCTGTTATCTACTTCTTTTCCATTCCCTCTATCTTTCTGTGAGGTAGTCGGCGAACGGTTGCCACCGCCTGGTGAACCCCTGAGCCAAACCCCTTAACACGAACTTAATCTAACTTTATGAACCCTGCCATATCGTTTATCCAGGTCTCCACACCCGGGGGTTTGGCTTCCTTCCACATTAACAATACCCTGCGCCGGGCTACTAGGGACGCAAAGGCCAACACGTCAGCCTCTCTCGCCTCCTGCACTCCCGGCTCTTCTGCAACCCCAAATATAGCCAACCCCCAGCTTGGTTCGACCCGGACCCCCACCACCTTCGAAAGCACCTTTGCCACCCCCACCCAGAACCCCTGTAGTGCCGGGCATGACCAGAACATGTGGGTGTGATTCGCTGGGCCTCTCGAGCATCTAGCACACCTATCCTCTACCCAAAAAAATTTACTAAGCCGTGCTCCAGTCATATGCGCCCTGTGTAACACCTTAAATTGTATCAGGCTTAGCCTGGCACACGAGGACGATGAGTTTACCCTACGTAGGGCATCAGCCCACAGCCCCTCCTCAATCTCCTCCCCCAGTTCTTCTTCCCATTTCCCTTTCAGCTCATCTACCATGATCTCCCCCTCGTCCCTCATCTCCCTGTATATGTCCGCCACCTTACCGTCCCCCACCCATGTCTCTGAGATCACTCTATCCTGCACTTCCTGCGTCGGGAGCTGCGGGAATTCCCTCACCTGTTGCCTCGCAAAAGCCCTCAATTGCATATACCGAAATGCATTCCCTTGGGGCAACCCATATTTCTCCGTCAGCACTCCCAGAATCGCAAACGTCCCATCTACAAATAGGTCTCTTAATTGTACTACCCCAGCTCTTTGCCATGCTCCAAATCCCCCATCCATTCTCCCCGGAACGAACCTATGAGTGTTTCTTATTGGGGACCGCACCAAAGCTCCCGTCCCTCCCCTATGCCGTCTCCACTGCCCCCAAATTTTCAATGTAGCCACCACCACCGGGCTTGTGGTGTATTTCTTTGGTGAGAACGGCAACGGTGCCGTCACCATTGCTTGTAGGCTAGTCCCCCTGCAGGACGCTCTCTCCAATCTCTTCCACGCTGCTCCCTCCCCTTCTCCCATCCACTTACACACCATTGAAACATTGGCGGCCCAGTAGTACTCACTTAGGCTCGGTAGTGCCAGCCCCCCCCTGTCCCTACTAAGCTGCAAGAATCCCCGCCTCACTCTCGGGGTCTTCCCAGCCCACACAAAACTCATAATGCTCTTCTCAATTCTTTTGAAAAAAGCCTTCGTGATCACCACCGGGAGGCACTGGAACACAAAAAGGAATCTCGGGAGGACCACCATTTTAACCGCCTGCACCCTACCTGCCAATGACAGGGACACCATGTCCCAGCTCTTGAAATCCTCCTCCATCTGTTCCACCAGCCGTGTTAAATTAAGCCTATGTAATGTACCCCAATTCTTGGCTATCTGGATCCCCAGGTACCGGAAGTCCCTTGTTACCTTCCTCAACGGTAAATCCTCTATCTCTCTGCTCTGCTCCCCCGGATGCACCACAAATAACTCACTTTTCCCCATGTTCAGTTTATACCCTGAAAAATCCCCAAACTCCCCAAGTATCCGCATTATCTCTGGCATCCCCTCCGCCGGGTCCGCCACATATAGCAACAAATCATCCGCATACAGAGATACCCGGTGTTCTTCTCCCCCCCTAAGTACTCCCCTCCACTTCCTGGAACCCCTCAGTGCCATGGCCAGGGGTTCTATCGCCAGTGCAAACAATAACGGGGACAGAGGACATCCCTGCCTCGTCCCTCTATGGAGCCGAAAATAGTCAGACCCCCGTCCATTCATGACCACGCTCGCCGTCGAGGCCCTATACAGCAACTGTACCCACCTGATATACCCGTCCCCAAAGCCAAATCTCCTCAACACCTCCCACAAATAATCCCACTCCACTCTATCAAATGCTTCCTCGGCATCCATCGCCACCACTATCTCCGCTTCCCCCTCTGGTGGGGGCATTATCATTACCCCTAGCAGCCTCCATATATTTGTATTTAGCTGTCTCCCCTTCACAAACCCAGTTTGGTCCTCATGGACCACCCCCGGGACACAATCCTCTATCCTCATTGCCATTACCTTGGCCAGAATCTTAGCATCCACATTCAGGAGGGAAATGGGCCTGTATGACCCGCATTGCAGCGGGTCTTTTTCCTTCTTTAGGAGGAGCGATATCGTTGCCTCTGACATAGTCGGGGGCAGCTGCCCCCTTTCCCTCGCCTCATTAAAGGTTCTCATCAGTAGCGGGGCCAGCAAGTCCAAATATTTCTTATAGAATTCAACTGGGAATCCGTCTGGTCCCAGGGCCTTCCCCGCCTGCATGCTTCCAATCCCTTTCACTACTTCCTCCGTCTCAATCTGTGCACCCAGCCCCACTCTCTCCTGTTCCTCCACCTTAGGAAATTCCAGCTGATCCAGAAAGCACATCATTCTCTCCTTCCTGTCCGGGGGCTGCGCTTCATATAATCTTTCATAAAATGCCTTGAACACTCCATTCACTCTCTCCGCTCCCCGCTCCATCTCTCCCTCCTCATCTCTCACCCCCCCTATCTCCCTCGCTGCTCCCCTTTTCCTCAGTTGGTGGGCCAACAACCTACTCGCCTTCTCCCTGTATTCGTACTGTACACCCTGTGCCTTCCTCCATTGTGCCTCTGCCTTACCCGTAGTCAACAAGTCAAATTCTACATGTAGCCTTTGCCTTTCCCTGTATAGTCCCTCCTCCGGTGCCTCCGCGTATTGTCTGTCCACCCTCAGAAGTTCTTTCAACAACCGCTCCCTTTCCCTACCCTCCTGCTTTCCTTTATGTGCCCTAATAGATACCAGCTCCCCTCTAACCACTGCCTTCAGTGCCTCCCAGACCACTCCCACCTGTACCTCCCCATTATCATTAAGTTCCAAGTACCTTTCAATACACCCCCTCACCCTTAAACACACACCCTCATCTGCCAATAATCCCATGTCCATTCTCCAGGGTGGAAACTGTTGTTTTTCTTCCCCTATCTCCAGGTCCACCCAGTGTGGAGCATGATCCGAGATGGCTATAGCCGTGTACTCCGTCCCCGTCACCTTTGGGATCAGTGCCCTTCCCAAAACAAAAAAACCTATTCGTGAAAATACTTTATGTACATAGGAGAAAAACGAAAATTCCTTACTCCTAGGTCTACTAAATCTCCAGGGATCTACTCCTCCCATCTGCACTATAAAATCCTTAAGCACCCTAGCTGCAGCCGGCCTCCTTCCGGTCCTGGACCTCGATCTGTCCAGCCCTGGGTCCAGCACCGTATTAAAGTCTCCACCCATTACCAACTTCCCCACTTCTAGGTCCGGGATTCGTCCTAACATACGCCTCATAAAATTGGCATCATCCCAGTTCGGGGCATACACGTTCACTAATACCACCGCCTCCCCTTGCAGTTTGCCACTCACCATCACGTATCTGCCCCCACTATCCGCCACTATAGTCTTTGCCTCAAACATTACCCGCTTCCCCACTAGTATGGCCACCCCCCTGTTTTTTGCATCTAGCCCCGAATGAAACACCTGCCCTACCCATCCTTTGCGAAGTCTAACCTGGTCTGTCAGCTTCAGATGAGTCTCATGAAGCATAACCACATCTGCCTTAAGTTTCTTTGATGTGGAGATGCCGGCGTTGGACTGGGGTGAGCACAGTACGAAGTCTTACAACACCAGGTTAAAGCCCAACAGGTTTGTTTCGATGTCACTAGCTTTCGGAGCGCTGCTCCTTCCTCAGGTGAATGAAGAGGTCTGTTCCAGAAACACATATATAGACAAATTCAAAAATGCCAAACAATGCTTGGAATGCGAGCATTAGCAGGTGATTAAATCTTTACAGATCCAGAGATGGGGCAACCCCAGGTTAAAGAGGTGTGAATTGTACCAAGCCAGGACAGTTGGTAGGATTTCGCAGGCCAGATGGTGGGGGATGAATGTAATGTGACATGAATCCCAGGTCCCGGTTGAGGCCGCACTCATGTGTGCGGAACTTGGCTATAAGTTTCTGCTCGGCGATTCTGCGTTGTCGCAGGTCCTGAAGGCCGCCTTGGAGAACGCTTACCCGGAGATCAGAGGCTGAATGCCCTTGACTGCTGAAGTGTTCCCCGACTGGAAGGGAACATTCCTGCCTGGTGATTGTTGCGCGATGTCCGTTCATTCGTTGTCGCAGCGTCTGCATGGTCTCGCCAATGTACCACGCTTCGGGACATCCTTTCCTGCAGCGTATGAGGTAGACAACGTTGGCCGAGTCGCACGAGTATGTACCGCGTACCTGGTGGGTGGTGTTCTCACGTGTAATAGTGGTATCCATGTCGATGATCTGGCACGTCTTGCAGAGATTGCCATGACAGGGTTGTGTGGTGTCGTGGTCACTCTTCTGAAGACTGGGTAGTTTGCTGCAAACAATGGTTCGTTTGAGGTTGCGCGGTTGTTTGAAGGCAAGTAGTGGGGGTGTGGGGATGACCTTGGCAAGATGTTCATCGTCATCAATGACGTGTTGAAGGCTGTGAAGAAGATGACGTAGTTTCTCCGCTCCGGGGAAGTACTGGACGACGAAGGGTATTCTGTCGGTTGTGTCCCATGTTTGTCTTCTGAGGAGGTCGGTCCGGTTTTTCGCTGTGGCGCGTTGGAACTGTCGATCGATGTGTCGAGTGCCATATCCCGTTCGTACGAGGACATCTTTCAACGTCTGTAGATGTCTGTTACGCTCCTCCTCGTCTGAGCAGATCCTGTGTATACGGAGCGCTTGTCCATAGGGGATGGCTTCTTTAATGTGTTTAGGGTGGAAGCTGGAGAAGTGGAGCATCATGAGGTAATCCGTAGGTTTGCGGTAAAGCAAAGTGCTGAGGTGACCGTCCTTGATGGAGACGAGTGTGTCCAAGAATGCAACTGATTTTGGAGAGTAGTCCATGGTGAGTCTGATGGTTGGATGGAACTTATTAATGTCATCGTGTAGTCGTTTACTTATAGCCAAGTTCCGCACACATGAGTGCGGCCTCAACCGGGACCTGGGATTCATGTTGCATTACATTCATCCCCCACCATCTGGCCTGCGAAATCCTACCAACTGTCCTGGCTTGGTACAATTCACACCTCTTTAACCTGGGGTTACCCCATCTCTGGATCTGTAAAGATTTAATCACCTGCTAATGCTCGCATTCCAAGCATTGTTTGGCATTTTTGAATTTGTCTATATATGTGTTTCTGGAACAGACCTCTTCATTCACCTGAGGAAGGAGCAGCGCTCTGAAAGCTAGTGACATCGAAACAAACCTGTTGGACTTTAACCTGGTGTTGTAAGACTTCGTACTATTAAGTTTCTTTAGGTGTGCGAGTACCCGTGCCCTCTTAATCGGCCCGTTCAGCCCTCTCACATTCCACGTGATCAACCGGGTTGGGGGGCTCTTTACCCCCCCCCCCCCTTGACGACTAGCCATTTCCTTTTTCAATCCAGCTCCTCACCCGGTTCCCACGTAGCTGTATCCCCCCCCAGGCGGTGCACCCCCCCCCCCCCCCCATACCAGCTCCCTCTTCTCCCCAGCAGCAGCAACCCAGTTAACCCCCCCCAGCTAGATCCCTCACTAGCGTAATTGCACCCCCCATGTTGCTCCCAGAAGTCAGCAAACTCTGGCCGACCTCAGCTTCCCCCCCCGTGACCTCGGCTCACACTGTGCGAGGCCCCCTCCTTCCTGCTTCCCTGTTCCCGCCATGATTACCATAGCGCGGGAACAAAGCCCGCGCTACCCCTTTTGGCCCCGCCCCCAATGGCCGGCGCCCACAGCTCCTCATCCTCCCTCCCCCCCTCCCCCACGACATGGGGAAGAGAAAGAAGTTACAGGGTCGCCGGTTAACAACCTGGGAAGTCCTCTCTTCCCCCTTTTCCCCCCTTCATCCCACAAATTCACCCCCCCACTTTTGTCCCAAACGTTCTTTTTCTGGCCCGCTCACTCCAGCTTCTCCTCGACAATAAATGTCCACGCCTCGTCTGCCGTTTCGAAATAGTGGTGTTTCCCTAGATGTGTGACCCACAGTCTTGCCGGTTGCAACATTCCGAATTTGACCTTCCTTTTATGCAACACCGCCTTGGCCCGATTAAAGCTTGCCCTCCTTCTCGCCACCTCCGCACTCCAACCTTGATACACGCGGATCACCGCATTCTCCCACCTACTGTTCCGAGTTTTCTTGGCCCATCTGAGGACCATCTCTCTGTCCTTGTATCGGAGAAATCTCACAACTATTGCTCGAGGAATTTCTCCAGCCCTCGGTCTTCGCGCCATAACCTGATAGGCTCCCTCCACCTCCAGCGGACCCGTCGGGGCCTCCGATCCCATTAACGAATGCAGCATCGTGCTCACATATACCCCGACGTCCGCCCCTTCTGTACCTTCGGGAAGACCAAGAATCCTTAAGTTCTTCCTCCTCGCATTGTTCTCTAGCACCTCCAGCCTTTCCACACATCTTTTGTGTTGTGCCTCGTGGATCTCCGTTTTCACCACCAGGCCCTGTATGTCGTCCTCATTCTCAGCAGCCTTTGCCTTCACGACCCGAAGCTCCTGTTCCTGGGTCTTTTGCTCCTCCTTTAGCCCCTCAATCGCTTGTAATATCGGGGCCAACAGCTCCTTCTTCATCTCCTTTTTGAGTTCATCTACGCAACGCCGCAGGAACTCTTGCTGGTCAGGGCCCCATATTAAACTGCCTCCCTCCGATGCCATCTTGCTTTGTGCCTGCCTTCCAGGCCGCTGCTCTTGAGGATCCACCGCAATCCAGCTACTTTCCTCTCTTTTTTCCATCCGTGTCCGGGGGGGATTCCCTTCTGGATTACCGCACAGTGTTATTTGCCATTAAAATTGCCGATGGGGCTCCTATTAAGAGCCCAAAAGTCCGTTCCACCGGGAGCTGCCGAAACGTGCGACTTAGCTGGTCATCGCCGCACCCGGAAGTCGTCCACAACTTGATTGTCAATGATTCCATTCTCATTACACACTACCCAGTCTAGGATGGCCTGTTCTCTAGCTGATTACTCAACGTATTGGTCCAGAAAAACATCCCGTATACACTCCAGGAATTCCTCCTCTCTAGTATTGTGACTACTTTGATTTGCCCAATCTATATGCAGATCAAAATCACCCATAATTACAGATGTTTCTTTATCGCATACATCTCTAATTTCCTGTTTAATGTCACTCCCAACATCACCACTGCAGTCTGGGGGTCTATATACAACCTCTGTTAACGTTTTTTGCCCCTTGGTGTTTCTCAGCTCGACCAATACAGATTTCACATTGTCGGAGCTAATATCCTTCCTCACTATTGCGTTAATTATGCTAATGGTTAGTGTTAGGTTAGTTACGGTAATGTTAGTGTTGGGATAACATACAGTTATTATTTCTTCCTCAACCGTGATTTCCCACCTACAGTTGTTGACAGGGCCACCAACAGTGTGTGGTCCATCTCCCGCACCACCACCCTCGGCCCCTCCCAGAACAAGGATAGAGTCCCCCTCGTTCTTACATTTCACCCCACCAGCCTCCATATGCAAAGCATAATCCGCCGCCATTTTTGTCAACTCCAGCGTGATGCCACCACCAAACACATCTTCCCTTCACTCCCTCTGTCAGCATTCCGCAGAGACCGTTCCCTCCGAGATAATCTAGTCCACTCCTCCACCATACACAACACCTCTCCCATCACCCGTGGGACCTTCCCATGCAATCGCAGAAGGTGTAACACCTGCCCCTTTACTTTTTCCATGGTTAATATCCCAGGCCCAAAACACTCATTCCAGGTTAAGTAGCATTTCACTTGCACCTCTTCCAATTTGATATATTGCATTCGCTGCTCCCTATGTGGTCTCCTCTATATCGGAGAGACAAACGCAAACTTGGTGATCGCTTTTCTGAGCACCTTCGGTCTGTGCACATTCAGGACCCTGACCTTCCCGTTGCTTGCCATTTTAACGAAAGGCCCTGCTCCCAGGCCCACATATCTGTCCTTGGCCTGCTGCAATGTTCCAGTAAGCTCAACGCAAACTGGAGGAACAACATCTCGTCTTCCGGTTATGCATGCTACAGCCTTCCGGTCTCAACATTGAATTCAACAACTTCAGATAATTAGCTCTACCCAACCTCGATCCATTTGTTTTCATTCCATTTCATTTTAACTGTCTTTTACCATTTAATTCGTTCTTATCTTTCTTTATATATATATATATATATGTAAGCCCCCCCCCCCCCCCATTTTATCCACCTTTCCTTACCCTCTCCCCCCTTTGCTTCCCCCTTCCCCTCCCCCCACATCTACATCTGTCACAGTTCACCCTCTGATGTTAGTTTCTCTCTTTGGCCTTTCGCACATTTGTTCTCTCTGGGGACTGCCATTAGCACTCTTTCCCCTTGGTTTCTGTGGCCATTAGCACCCGGTTTCCCTGGGTTTCTGTGGCTATGACTCATCTTTCATTCTCACTCCACAGTATAAATATTTCCCACTTTCTCTGTCTGTTAGCTTTGACAAAGGATCACCTGGACTCAAAACATTAGCTCTTTTCTCTCCCTACAGATGCTGCCAGACCTGCTGAGATTTTCCAGCATTTTCTCTTTAGTTATTATTGTTCTGGACTGTGAAAATCACCATGTAAGCAGATGGTTTATTGTAAAATTCCGACTGCCTCACTGAAGTCCGACTTGGTCTGGGGTGTGGTTAAATCAGTGCCCTATGGGTAAAGAGGCATGTGCAATTAGCACTTAACTGCAAGCACTGCCCACATCCTAAAAACATTTTCGCAAACAGTTTCCTACACCAGGAATACCATGCATGTCAGTAGCTTTACTGGTAGTGCTGAATAATCACATTTTACAGAGATGTCAAGAAAAGCACAGTAACAATGCAGCTCAGACACACAGGTTTGAACAGAAGTTTTAGTGGGACTCATCAGGTGAAATGAGGTTCCCGGTTTAACATATCAACAACTGGGAATGTCGTAAATAATGAGGACAGTAACAGACTTTGGAAGGATAGACAGGATGATGAAATGGGCAGTCACTTGTCAATGAATTTTACTGCAGATTAGTGTGAAGTAATACATTTTGATGGAAGAACAAGGGGAGGCAATGTGAACTATATTGTACAATTCTAAAGGAGGTGCAGGAACATATATATCCAAATCTTTAAAAGTGACAGGATAAGTTGAGAAATTTAAATCAGGCCTTTGGCTTTGTAAAAATTCACATAGAGTAAAAACCAAGGAAATTATGCAAAAACTTTAGAAAACACTGGTTTGGCCTCAGTTGGAGTATTATGTTCAATTCTGATGCCACACTTTAGGAAGGATGTCAAGGCCTTAGAGAGGGTGCCAAAGAGACTACAAGAATGGTGCCAGGACTTGGGTGTTCAGTTATATGTAGAGAGTACACTGAGGCAGCACGGTGGCACAATGGTTAGCACTGCTGCCTCATGGAGCCATGGACCTGGGTTTGATCCCGGCCTCGGGTCACTGTCCGTGTGGAGTTTGTACATTCTCCCCATGTCTGCGTGGGTCTCACCCACCCCAACACAAAAAGATGTGCAGGGTAGGTTGATTGGCCACGCTAAATTGCCCCTTAATTAGAGAAAAATAATTGGGTATTCTAAATTTATCCTAACAAATATGTAGAGAGTACACAAGCTGGGATTTTTTCTCATGAGAATAGAGGAGGTTAAGGGGAAATTTAATAGATTTCAGCCAATAAATGTTCAACAGTATTGAGTTGATCTGGAAAACTATTCCAAGGGCAGAAGGATTGATAAGCCAAAAGCTTTGGGTTCAAAAGAATTGGCAAACAAACTGAAAGGAAATGAAGAACATTTTTATAGTTCATGAATTGTTGTGATCCGGAATGCACTTTTCAAAGGGTGGTGATGGAAACAGATTCAATAATAACATTCAAAGGGGAATTGGACACATACACAAAAAATAAATAAAATGCAGAGCTATGTAGAAAGAGTAAGGAAATGGGACAATTCAAACGTTCAAGGAACTGACACGATGGCCAACCTGGTCTTCTTCGGTATGTCTGATTCTGTCATTTGAACTTCATTATGAAAAGTAGCTGCAATAGTATTGATGTATTCAAAGGGAAACCAGATAAACTAATGAGGGAAAAAGCAATAGAAGATTAAGATAGATTTGGATTAAGAAGAATGGAAGGAGGCTCAAGCGGAACATAAATGCCGGCATGCACTCGTTGGGCCAAATGACTTGTTTCTATGCTGTATATCTTATATAATCGTATATATTCTCGATATTGCCAGGATATAAACTCTGTGTATTCCTGTCACAGGTCACTATGGACAACCCTTACAATGCTTCGGTAAAGTTAATAATATCAATTCCAGTGAAAATACAGGATCAGCAAATACTCAACCTGCAAAAGGTAATATTGAATTTAATTTGATTCCAATCATCTACCACTTTCAGCAAAGTCAATAAGTCAAAACGACCCATTTACAGACGCTTATAACAAAAAGTAATTAAATATGGGGCAGATTCTCCTAACCTGCCCATGATGGGTTTGGGGGCGGTGGGTGGGGTAAAACTGGCGGGAGCCAAAATGTCGGAAACCTGACAGTGTTAAATTACATTGCAATTCTCCCAGTGGCGGGTTAACAGCGGGTCACTCTTCCCACTGGCAGGTGGCACAAATGCCATTTGCATTCATTTGCAACTCATGAATGTTCATTAAAACAACTGCCCACTGGCATCCCATCTGGTCTTTCTATCTTGCGTCATGCCAGCAGAAATGTACATCAGCGTCAAACCCGATTGCTAATGATTGACGTGCACAAGGCGGTCATTAGTTTGTCCGAGAAGACGGGGTGAGTGCAACAATTTTCTGCATTGGTACTGCGCTTGATCCACTGTTCGCCACTCTGCCAGGGCAGACCAATTCCTGCCTCCATCTCCATGTCAAGCTGATATTCATGGAAAGCACCATGCTGCTGGACCCATGGGCCCGCCTGTGATACCAAATCTGATTGTACTGCACTGGGGTTGGGACTACAGGGGTATATTTCCTCCCTGGTGTCACACGCCAGTGATTATCTAGACTGCACTGTGCTGCAGGGCTCATGCGACCTCTGCAACAGAGGTCTGAAGTTCGACTGGGAGTGGAGTGTGAGCTGAGTTGGTGGCGGGGGAGGCAGTGTCCTGACAAATAGCAGGAGGGATGGGCAAGGTGGAAAGAGGGCTGTGCAGGAGGGATGGGAAGGGCAAAGGCTCATAATGACATGCAGTCGGGCAAGGAGATAGATGAAGAAGATGAATAATGGAAGAGGAAAAACTGAGGGAAGGGAAGCTGGATCCTGACAAGGCTGCACGAAAGGCTCACAAACAAGGGGGTCAAAGTATTACGATCCCAGAACAGACCCAATAGTGGCTAGGATACTGGACCAAAACCCTAATATTTCAGTTTATTTTTTAGGTCTGTGCGGAAAGGATACTTTGTTCTAGGAGTGATTGCACAAAGAAATAGGGATATGGTATATTTTTAAAACTTTATTACTAACACAGTATTAAAATTTTTAACATCGCACCTGAAAATAGCCTAAAATTACTCCTTAAATAATACAGTGAATACAATATTCTTAATTTATGTCTTTATTCCCACTTAAACAGCAGGAAAATAGACCACCTCAGCTCTCAGTCTACCTTAAATATCAATGGCACAGAGGGATTCTTCCTTTGCAGAATTATTATTTGAGAAAGAGATCTCTTGACACTCTTACAGAACAGATCTGACTCCAATCTGAACCCCTGCAGAAGGTCTGATTGAATGTCTTCAAAAGCAGTTTCCAACTGGTTTGGTTTCAGCTCCCCCTTGTCCTCAGACAAGTCTGCACTGCTTTAAATACAGTTAATCTCTTTTAACTAATTTACAGTGAGAACAGAGCTGTTTCACTGGGCACGCCCACAGCCAGATCAGAACTGAAACTGAAAAAAGCTTTATCCAAAGGCCTGATGCCTTAGCTCCACCCAGCAATGACATCATCTCACCAAGCTGAAAACTCCCAAGGAATCCCCTTAATTAAAACAAATTTGCATTTGCCCACGCTTTTTACCACGGTTACTTGCACGTCAGGCTCCTCCACGTGTTGTCTTTAAACCAAGTTTCTTTTAAAAACATGACTGCAGCGGTAAAGCACACTCCAACCCGGGCTTTTAAACGTTACTTCACCAAATACGTTTAATCTAATATGTCTCAAATCCTACATTTATCACAAAATGGACACCACACACTTTGTGGATGTTTTTGATTTGATTTGATTTGTTTAGCTGTTAGATAGCCAGCTACAGTCCTCCCTTTGATCCATTGAGAATTAGCAAATTGGGTCACAAAGGAATCTTGATCATACCCCACCTTACGTAAACAGAGATTCAAGTCCATGTTGTGTTACATTTTAGTTATATCTATCATTCGTTCATGTTTTCGCACATGAATGTGGGAATAAACGGGTATTTTTCCAATTGGAAGGCAGTGACTAGTGGGGTACCGCAGGGTTCAGTACTGGGGCCCCAGCTGTTCACAATATACATTAATGATTTGGACAAAGGAATTGCAACATCTCCAAATTTGCAGATGACATTCAGCTGGGTGGCCGTGTGTGCTGTGAGGAGGATGCAGAGAGGCTGCAGGGTGACTTGGACAGGCTGGCTGAGTGGGAAAATACTTGGCAAATGCAATATAATGTGGGTAAATGTGAGGTTATCCACTTTGGTGGCAAAACAGGATGGCAGATTATTATCTGAATGGTGGCAGTTTAGGAAAAGGGAAAGTGTAACGAGACCTGGGTGTGATGGTGGAACAGTCGCTGAAGGTTGGCAGGTACAGCAGGCGGTGAGGAAAGTTAATGGCACGCTGGCCTTCATAGCGAGAGGATTTGAGTACAGGAGTAGGGATGTGTTACTGCAGTTATATAGGGCCTTGGTGAGGCCACACCTTGAGTATTGTGTGCAGTTTTGGTCTCCTAGTTTGAGGAAGGACATTTTTGCTATTGGGGTGTCCAGCGAAGGTTCACCAGACTAATTCCCGGGATGGCATGAAACATGAAGAAAGACTGGATCGACTGGGCTTGTACTCACTGGAGTTCAGAAGAATGAGAGAGGATCTCATAGAAACATATAAAATCCTGATGGGACTGGACAGGCTGGATGTGGGAAGAATATTCTTGATGTTGGGGACATCCAGAACTAGGGGTCACAGCCTAAGAATAAGGGCTCAGCCATTCAGGACTGAGATGAGGAAGAGCTTCTTCTCTCAGAGAGGTGTGAGCTTGTGGAATTCTCTTCCACAGAAAGCTGTTGGGACCGGTTCGCACGGTATATTCAAGAGGGAGATGGACATGGCTCTTGCAGCTAAAGGGAGAAGGGATATGGAGAGAAAGCAAGAATGGGACACTGAATTTGCATGATCAGCCATGGTCATATTAACTGGTGGTGCAGACTCGAAGGGCTGAATGGCCTCCTCCTGCTCCTATTTTCTATTTTCTGTTTCAACTTTTCGTTTGAACATAATGAAAGTATATATTTGTTACAACAAAATAAGAATTACAGCAATAATCATGAGGTGTGAAGCAATTCTTATCCACGGGTGAATCTGTACCTTTGTATCCGTGTTTCAAATATCATCCCACCAGTTGGTTACGCTAACCGTTTCAATATTTTGCCCGGTTACCTTGGTTTTCTGGATGACTTTGACAAATATTTGGTGAGTTTTAGCTGTTTTTTTGATCCATTGAAACGATACCTCAACAAACATCAGACTGCGAAATGCTTGTGTTCTCCGGATATTCCAACTTCTCCACATAGCTGTTCCTCCAAAACGTGGGCCGGGCCAGACCTTGATTTGATGGATTTGGTATTCAGCAGTCCATATATTCCAAGCATGTCTAATAGCGTCATTTTAATAACCCCTTCAATTATTAGATAATTTCTGCTTTTATTTACAGTTCTATCAATATTAGCCAATCCACCAGTCCCGCGTTTACATCATCATGTGAAGGGAAACTACGGCCCTTAAATAGCCTGGCTTCTATGTCACCCCAGACACATAGCAATGTGGTTCCCTCTTTTGCCCTCTGACATTCCCAGGGCTTGAGTACTTTGTTGCGGCGGCACCTTGAGTCCCGCAGTACAGTGCTGTCCAGACAGGCACTGATGTGTGACACTAGGGAGGAAGGAGACCTCTATATTTCCAATCCCAGGCACAATACCAATCTGATTCAGCAACACAGGAGGACCCATGGTCCAGCAAACGGTGATGTCCATGAAGACCAGCTTGACATGGAGATGGAGGCAGGAATTGGACACAAGTGGGAATTAATATTCGTGTCTCACAAGTGCCAGGCAATAAGATCTCTAGCCATTGCCTCTTTGACAAGGTCCCTCATGGCAGACCGGTATGGAAAGTGAAGTTACACGGGATCAGAGGTGAGCTGGCAAGATGGATACGGAACTGGCTCGGTTATAGAAGACACAGGGGGCGCGATTCTCCACTCCCACGCCGATTGGGAGACTCGCCTGGGCCGCCAAAATTTCCCGGGACGCTGGTCCGACGCCCTCCCGCGATTCTCCCAAGCGGCGGGAACGGCCCGGTCAAGTTTCGCGGGCCGCAGGCCGGAGAATCGCCGGAGGCACCGAAAATGGCGATTCTCCGGCACCCCCGCTATTCTCAGGCCGGGATGGGCCGAGCGGCCAGGCCAAAACGGCGGGTTCCCCGCGGCGCCGTCCACACCTGGTCGCTGCAGTCGTGAGCGGTGCGTGAACGCTGGGGGGGCGGCCTGCGGGGGGCAAGGGGGGATCCTGCACCGGGGAGTACCTCAGATGTGGGGTGGCCCGTGATCAGTGCCCACCGATCGTCAGGCCGTCCTCTCTGAAGGAGGACCTCCTTCCTTCCGCGGCCCCGCAAGATCCGTCAGACATCTTCTTGCGGGGCGGACTTAGAGAGTACGGCAACCACGCATGCGCGGGTTGGCGCCGGCCAACCCGCGCATGCGCGGATGACGCCCATTATGCGGCACCGGCCGCGTTATCTATGCAGCGCCGTTTTTACGCGGGTGACAAGGCCTGGCGCGGGTAGATGACGCGGCCCCGATACTGGCCCATTGTCAGGGCCTGAATCGGTCGGGACCGGGGCCGTTTCGCGCCGTCGTGAACCTCGACGGCGTTCACGACGGCGCGGCCACTTCGGCGCGGGAGTGGAGAATCCCGCCCATGGTATCAGCAAAATGGTGCTTTTCTGAATGGAGGGAACTTGTGCCTCGAGTTTGAGGAGATGGGGGAGGCCCTAAATGAATACTTTGCTTCAGTATTCACTAGAGAGAGGGACCTTGTTGCCCATGCGAACAGTGTGAACCAGGTTAATAGACTCGAACAGGTTGATATTAAGAAGGAGGATGAGCTGGAAATTTTGAAAAGCATCAGGATAGATAAGTCCCCTGGGCCTGATGGGATATACCCAAGGTTACTACGGGAAGCGAGGGAGGAGATTGCTGTGCCATTGGCGATGATCTTTGCGTCCTCACTCTCCACTGGAGTAGTACCGGATGATTGGAGGGGGGGCAAATATTGTTCCCCTGTTCAAGAAAGGGAATAGGGAAATCCCAGGGAATTAAAGACCCATCAGACTTATGTTTGTGGTGAGCAAAATATTGGAAAGGATTCTGAGAGATAGGATTTATGATTATGATTTATGATTCCTAGGGACTGGTTTAGCACACTGGGCTAAACAGCTGGCTTGTAATGCAGAACAAGGCCGCAGCGCAGGTTCAATTCCCGTACCAGCCTCCCCGAACAGGCGCCGGAATGTGGCGACTAGGGGCTTTTCACAGTAACTTCACTGAAGCCTACTTGTGACAATAAGTGATTATTACAGGGGCTGTTTAGCACAGGGCTAAATCGCTGGCTTTGAAAGCAGACCAAGGCAGGCCAGCAGCACAGTTCAATTCCCGTACCAGCCTCCCCGAACAGGCGCCGGAATGTGGCGACTATGGACTTTTCACAGTAACTTCATTTGAAGCCTACTTGTTACAATAAGCGATTTTCATTCATTTCATTATTTAGATAAACATAGTTTGTTTAAAGATAGTCAGCATGGCTTTGTGAGGGGCAGGTCATGCCTCACAAGCCTCATTGAATTCTTTGAGGATGTGACGAGACACATTGATGAAGGTCGGGCAGTGGATGTGGTGTATATGGATTTCAGAAAGGCATTTGATAAGGTTCCCCATGGTAGGCTCATTCAGAAAGTTAGGGGGCATGGGATGCAGGGAAATTTGGCTGTCTGGATTCAGAATTGGCTGGCCGAAAGAAGACAGCGAGTGGTAGTGGATGGAAAGTATTCTGCCTGGAGGTCGGTGACCAGTGGTGTCCCGCAGGGATCTGTTCTGGGACCTCTGCTCTTTGTGGTTTTTATAAATGACTTGGATGAGGAAGTGGAAGGGTGGGTTAGTAAGTTTGCCGAAGACACCGAGGTTGGGGGAGTTATAGATAGTGTTGAGGGTTGTTGCAGGTTACAACAGGACATTGACAGGATGCAGAGCTGGGCTGAGAAGTGGCAGATGGAGTTCAACCTAGATAAATGTGAAGTGATTAATTTTGGAAGGTCGAATTTGAATGCTGAATACAAGGTTAAAGACAGGGAGCGTCATTCTCCGACCCCCCGCCGGGTCGGAGAATGGCCGTAGGCCGCCGTGAATCCCGCCCCCGCCCCCGCCGAAGTCTCCGGTACCGGAGATTGGGCGGGGGCGGGAATCGGGCCGCACCGGTTGGCGGGACCCCCGCTGGATTCTCCGGGCCGGGTGGGCCGAAGTCCCGCCCAGAAATTGCCTGTCCCGCCGGCGTAAATCAAACCTGGTATTTACCGGCGGGACCAGGCGGCGTGGGCGGGCTCCGGGGTCCTGGGGGGGGGGGGCGCGGGGCGATCTGACCCGGGGGGTGCCCCCACGGTGGCCTGGCCCGCGATCGGGGCCCACCGATCCGCGGGCGGGCCTGTGCCGTGGGGGCACTCATTCCCTTCTGCCTCCGCTACGGCCTCCACCATGGCGGAGGCGGAAGAGACTCTCCCCACTGCGCATGCGCCGGGAAACTGCCAGCGGCCGCTGACGCTCCCGCACATGCGCTGCATTTCCGCGCCAGCTGGCGGGGCAACAAACGCCATTTCCGCCAGCTGGCGGGGCGGAAATCCCTCCGGCGTCGGCCTAGCCCCTCAAAGCATTCCGCACCTTTGGGCCGGCGCGATGCCCGTCTGATTGGCGCCGTGTTTGGCGCCAGTCGGCGGACATCGCGCCGTTGGGGGAGAATTTCGCCCAGGATTCTTGGAAGTGTGGAGGAACAGATGGATCTTGGGGTCCACGTACATAGATCCCTCAAAGTTGCCACCCAGGTTGATAGGGTTGTTAAGAAGGCGTCTGGTGTGTTGGCTTTCATTAACAGGGGGATTGAGTTTAAGAGCCGCGAGGTTTTGCTGCAGCTTTATAAAACTCTAGTTAGACCACACTTGGAATATTGTGTCCAGTTCTGGTCGCCTCATTATAGGAAGGATGTGGATGCTTTGGAGAGGGTACAGAGGAGATTTACCAGGATGCTGCCTGGACTGGAGGGCATGTCTGATGAAGAAAGGTTGAGGGAGCTAGGGCTTTTTTCACTGGAGTGAAGAAGAGAGAGGTGACTTGATAGAGGTGTACAAGGTGATGAGAGGCATGGATAGAGTAGATGGTCAGAGACTTTTCCCCAGGGCGGAAATGGCTGTCACGAAGGGACATAATTTTAAGGTGATTGGAGGAAGGTATGGGGGAGATGTCAGAGGTCGGTTCTTTACACAGAGAGTGGTGGGTGTGTGGAACGCACCGTCAGCAGAGGTGGTGGAGTCTGAGTCATTAGGGACATTTAAGCGACTCTTAGACAGGCACATGGACAGCAGTAAATTGAAGGGGTGTAGGTTAGGTTGACCCTAGATTAAGATAAATGGTCGGCACAACATCGTGGGCCGAAGGGCCTGTACTGTGCTGTACTGTTCTATGTTCTATAAGTAACTCATTTCCTGACTCCACAAAGCCTGTCCACCATCTACAAGGCACAAGTTAATGGTGTGATGGAATTCTCTCCACTTCTGTGGATGAGTGCAGCTTCATAGAAACTTAGAAAATAGGAGCAGGAGGAGGCCATTCGGCCCTTCGGGTCCGCTCCACAATTCATCCAACTCAATAGCCTAATCCCACCTTACCCCCATTTCCTTTGACCCCTTCCCCCCAAGTGCTATGTCTAACTGCTTCTTGGAAAATTACAATGTTCTCACTTCAACTACTTTCTGTGGTAACAAATTCCACAGACTCACCACTCTCTGGGTGAGGACATTTCTCCTCATCTCTGTCCTATATGGTCCACTCCGTATCCTCAGACTGTGACCCCCCCCATCAGGAACATTCTTCTTGCATCTAGAACATAGAACAATACAGCGCAGTACAGGCTCTTCGGCCCTCGATGTTGCGCCGACCTGTGAAACCACTCTAAAGCCCATCTACACTATTCCCTTATCGTCCATATGTCTATCCAATGACCATTTAAATGCCCTTAATATTGGCGAGTCCACTACTGTTGCAGGCAGGACATTCCACACCCTTACTACTCTCTGAGTAAAGAACCTACCTCTGACATCTGTCCTATATCTATCTCCCCTCAATTTAAAGCTATGACCACTCGTGCTAGCCATCACCATCCGAGGAAAAAGGCTCTCACTGTCCACCCTATCTAATCCTCTGATCATCTTGTATGCCTCTATTAAGTCACCCCTTAACCTTCTTCTCTCTAACGAAAACAGCCTCAAGTCCCTCAGCCTTTCCTCATAAGATCTTCCCTCCATACCAGGCAACATCCTGGTAAATCTCCTCTGCACCCTTTCCAATGCTTCCACATCCTTCCTATAATGCGGCGACCAGAACTGCACGCAATACCCCAAATGTGGCCGCACCAGAGTTTTGTACAGCTGCAACATGACCTCATGGCTCCGAAACCCAATCCCTCTACCAATAAAAGCTAACACACCATACGCCTTCTTAACAACCCAATCAACCTGGGTGGCAACTTTCAGGGATCTATGTACATGGACACCGAGATCTCTCTGCTCATCCACACTGCCAAGAATCTTACCATTAGCCCAGTACTCTGTATTCCTGTTACTCCTTCCAAAATGAATCACCTCACACTTTTCTGCATTAAACTCCATTTGCCACCTCTCAGCCCAACTCTGCAGCTTATCTATGTCCCTCTGTAACCTACAATATCCTTCCGCACTGTCCACAACTCCACCGACTTTAGTGCCATTCGCAAATTTACTCACCCACCCTTCTACTCCCTCCTCAAGGTCATTTATAAAAATGACAAACAGCAGTGGCCCCAAAACAGAGCCTTGTGGTACACCACTAGTAACTGAACTCCAGGCTGAACATTTCCCATCAACCACCACTCTCTGTCTTCTTACTGCTAGCCAATTTCTGATCCAAACTGCTAAATCACCCTGAATCCTATGCCTCCGTATTTTCTGCAATACCCTACCGTGGGGAACCTTATCAAACGCTTTACTGAAATCCATATACACCACATCAACTGCTTTACCCTCATCCACCTGTTTGGTCACCTTCTCAAAGAACTCAATAAGGTTTGTGAGGCATGACCTACCCTTCACAAAACCGTGTTGACTATCCCTAATCAAATTATTCCTTTCTAGATGATTATAAATCCTATCTCTTATAATCCTTTCCAAGGCTTTGCCCACAACAGAAGTAAGGCTCACTGGTCTATAGTCACCGGGGTTGTCTCTACTCCCCTTCTTGAACAAGGGGACAACATTTGCTATCCTCCAGTCTTCTGGCACTATTCCTGTAGACAATGACGACATAAAGATCAAACCCAAAGGCTCTGCAATCTCCTCCCTAGCTTCCCAGGGAATCCTAGGATAAATCCCATCTGGCCCAGGGGACTTATCTATTTTCACACTTTCCAGAATTGCTAACACCTCCTCCTTATGAACTTCAATCCTTTCTAGTCTAGTAGCCTGTATCTCAGTATTCTCCTCGACAACATTGTCTTTTTCCTGTATGAATACTGACAAAATATATTCAGTTAGCGCCTCTCCTATCTCCTCGTACTCCACGCACAACTTCCCACTACTGTCCTTGATTGGCCCTACTCTTACCCTCGTCATTCTTTTATTCCTGACATACCTATAGAAAGCTTTAGGGTTTTCCTTGATCTTACCTGCCAAAGACTTCTCATGTCCCCTCCTGGCTCTTCTTAGCTCTCTCTTTAGGTCCTTCCTGGCTAACTTGTAACTCTCAAGCTCCCTAACTAAACCTTCACGTCTCATCTTTACATAAGCCTCCTTCTTCCTCTTGACAAGTGATTCAACTACTTTAGTAAACCACTTCCTGGCTGCCTGACAGGTACATACTTATCAAGGACACGCAGTAGCTGTTCCTTTAACGAGCTCCACATTTCAATTGTGCCCATCCCCTGCAGTTTCCTTCCCCATCCGATGCATCCTAAGACTTACCTCATCGCATCATAATTGCCTTTCCCCCAGCTACAACTCTTGCCCTGCGGTATACCTATCCCTTTCCATCCCTAAAGTAAACGTAACCGAATTTTGGTCACGATCACCAAAGTGCTCACCTACCTCCAAATCTAACACCTGGCCTGGTTCATTATCCAGTACCAAATCCAATGTGGCCTCGCCTCTTGTTGGCCTATCTACATACTGTGTCAGGAAACCCTCCTGCACACATTGGACAAAAACTGACCCATCTAAAGTACTCGAATTATAGCGTATCCAGTCAATATTTGGAAAGTTAAAGTCCCCCATAACAACTACCCTGTTACTTGCGCTCCTATAGAAAATACAGCACAGAACAGGCCCTTCGGCCCACGATGTTGTGCCGAACCTTTGTCCTAGATTAATCATAGATTATCATTGAATTTACAGTGCAGAAGGAGGCCATTCGGCCCTTTGAGTCTGCACCGGCTCTTGGAAAGAGCACCCTACCCAAACTCAACACCTTCACCCAACACCAAGGGCAATTTGGACATTAAGGGCAATTTATCATTGGCCAATTCACCTAACCAGCACATCTTTGGATTGTGGGAGGAAACCGGAGCACCCGGAGGAAACCCACGCAGACACGGGGAGGACGTGCAGACTCCGCACAGTCAGTGACCCAAGCCGGAATCGAACCTGGGACCCTGGAGCTGTGAAGCAATTGTGCTATCCACAATGCTACCGTGCTGCCCTTGAGAACAAATAAATCTACACTATATCATTTAACCGTAATCCATGTACCTATCCAATAGCTGCTTGAAGGTCCCTAATGTTTCCGACTCAACTACTTCCACAGGCAGTGCATTCCATGCCCCCACTACTCTCTGGGTAAAGAACCTACCTCTGATATCCCTCCTATATCTTCCACCTTTCACCTTAAATTTATGTCCCCTTGTAATGGTTTGTTCCACCCGGGGAAAAAGTCTCTGACTGTCTACTCTATCTATTCCCCTGATCATCTTATAAACCTCTATCAAGTCGCCCCTCATCCTTCTCCGTTCTAATGAGAAAAGGCCTAGCACCCTCAACCTTTCCTCGTAAGACCTACTCTCCATTCCAGGCAACATCCTGGTAAATCTTCTTTGCACCTTTTCCAAAGCTTCCACATCCTTCCTAAAATGAGGCGACCAGAACTGTACACAGTACTCCAAATGTGGCCTTACCAAAGTTTTGTACAGCTGCATCATCACCTCACGGCTCTTAAATTCAATCCCTCTGTTAATGAACGCGAGCACACCATAGGCCTTCTTCACAGCTCTATCCACTTGAGTGGCAACTTTCAAAGATGTATGAACATAGACCCCAAGATCTCTCTGCTCCTCCACATTGCCAAGAACTCTACCGTTAACCCTGTATTCCGCATTCATATTTGTCCTTCCAAAATGGACAACCTCACACTTTTCAGGGTTAAACTCCATCTGCCACTTCTCAGCCCAGCTCTGCATCCTATCTATGTCTCTTTGCAGCCGACAACAGCCCTCCTTACTATCCACAACTCCACCAATCTTCGTATCATCTGCAAATTTACTGACCCACCCTTCAACTCACTCATCCAAGTCATTAATGAAAATCACAAACAGCAGAGGACCCAGAACTGATCCCTGCGGTACGCCACTGGTAACTGGGATCCAGGCTGAATATTTGCCATCCACCACCACTCTCTGACTTCTATCGGTTAGCCAGTTCGTTATCCAACTGGCCAAATTTCCCACTATCCCATGCCTCCTTACTTTCTGCATAAGCCTACCATGGGGAACTTTATCAAATGCCTTACTAAAATCCATGTACACTACATCCACTGCTTTACCTTCATCCACATGCTTGGTAACCTCCTCAAAGAATTCAATAAGATTTGTAAGGCAAGACCTACCCCTCACAAATCCGTGCTGACTATCCCTAATCAAGCAGTGTCTTTCCAGATGCTCAGAAATCCTATCCTTCAGTACCCTTTCCATTACTTTGCCTACCACCGAAGTAAGACTAACTGGCCTGTAATTCCCAGGGTTATCCAGAATCATCTTTGCAATCCTTCTCTGGAACTTTTCGGAGGCCTATAGAAAACTCCCAACAGGGTGACCTCTCCTTTCCTGTTTCTAACCTTAGTCCATACTACCTCAGTAGACGAGTCCTCATCAAACGTCCTTTCTGCCACCGTAATACTGTCCTTGACTAACAATGCCACCCCTCTCCCTCTTTTACCACCTTCCCTGAGCTTACTGAAACATATAAACCTCGGAACCTGCAACAACCATTCCTGCCCCTGCTCTATCCATGTCTCCGAAATGGCCACACCATCGAAGTTCCAGGTACCAACCCATGCTGCAGGTTCTCCCAGCTTATTCCGGATGCTCCTGGCGTTGAAGTAGACACACTTTAAACCACCTTCCTGCCTGCCGGTACATTCCTGCGACCTTGAAACCTTACTCATGACCTCACTACTCTCAACCTCCTGTACACTGGAGCTGCAATTCAGGTTCCCATCCCCCTGCTGAATTAATTTAAACCCTCCCGAAGAGCATTCGCAAATTTCCCCCCCAGGATATTGGTACCCCTCTGGTTCAGGTGCAGACCATCCCGTTTGTAGAGGTCCCACCTATCCCAGAATGAGCCCCAATTATCCAGGTATCTGAATCCCTCCCTCCTGCACCATCCCTGTAGCCACGTGTTCAACTGCTCTCTCTCCCTATTCCTCGTCTCGCTAGCACGTGGCACGGGTAACAACCCAGAGATAATAACTCTGTTTGTTCTAGCTCTAAGATTCCACCCTAGCTCCCTGAAAACCTGCCTTATCCCTGTCCCGTCCTGCTAGAATTTTATAGGTTTCTATGAAATCCCCCTTCATTCTTCTGAACTCCAGTGAATACAATCCGAACCGACTTGGGCAGCATGGTAGCATTGTGGATAGCACAATTGCTTCACAGCTCCAGGGTTCCAGGCTCGATTCCGGCTTGGGTCTTGTCTGTGCGGAGTCTGCACATCCTCCCCTTGTGTGCGTGGGTTTCCTCCGGGTGCTCTGGTTTCCTCCCACAGCCCAAAGATGTGCAGGTTAGGTGGATTGGCCATGATAAATTGCCCTTCATGTCCAAAATTGCCCTTAGTGTTAGGTGGTGTTACTGGGCTATGGGGATAGGGTGGAGGTGTGGACCTTGGGTAGGGTGCTCTTTCTAAGAGCCGGTGCAGACTCGATGACCGAATGGCCTCCTTCTGCACTGCAAATTCTATGAAAGACTCAATCTCTCCTCATGCGTCCATCCTGCCATCCCTGGAATCAGTCTGGTAAACCTTCGCTGCACTCCTTCCAGAGCAAGAACATTCTTCCTCAGATAAGGAGACCAAAACTGCCCACAATATTCCAGGTGTGGCCTCACCAAGGCCCTGTAGAATTGCAGCAAGACATCTCTACTCCTGTTCTCAAATTATCTCGCAATGAAGGCCAACGTACCATCTGCCTTCTTTACTGCGTGCTGTCCCTGCGCACTTACCTTCAGTGACTGGTGTACGAGGACACCTCGGTCTTGTTGCACATTCCCCTCTCCTAATTTATGGCCATTTAGATAATAGTCTGACTTCTCGTTATTGCTACCAAAGTGGATAACCTCACATTTATCCAGATTATACTGTCATTTGCTCACTCACTCAACTTGTCCAAATCACACTGGAGGATCTCTGCATCCTCCTCACAGCTCACCCACTCACCCAACTTTGTGTGGGCAGCACGTTGGCACATTGGCGCCGAAGGGCCTCCGCCGGCTGGCGCAAGTTGGCGCATGCGCGGGAGCGCCAGCGCGTGCTGGCGTCATCCCCGCGCATGGGCACAGGGATTCACTTCCGCAGCGGCCAATGCGGAAGAAATAGAGTGCCCCATGGCACAGACCCGCCTGCGGAACGGTGGGCCCTGACCGCGGGCCGGGCCACCGTGGGGGCACCTCCTGGGGCAAGATCCCCCCGCGACCCCCCAGGAACCCCGGAGCCCGCCCGCGCCGCCAGGTCCCGCCAGTAAGGGACCTACTCTGATTTACACTGGCGGGGCCGGCTACAGGCGGGCAGGACTTCGGCCCATCGTGGGCCGGAGGAATTCGGGCGGCCCCGGCGCCCATTGAGTCGCACCGGACCCCACCATTCTCCGAGGCAGGCGGCGCGACTCACGCCGGGCCGGTTTTTGGGGGCGGGAGAATTGGGAGGACGGCGGGGGCGGGATTTACGCCGACCCCTGGCGATTCTCCCACCTGGCGGGGGGTCGGAGAATCCCGCCCATTATATTTCATTCCCTCATCCAAATCATCAATATATATTGTGAATATCTGGGGCCCCAGCACTGATCCCTGCAGTACCCCACTACCCACTGCCTGTCATTTGGAAAAGAAACGTTAATTCCTACTCTTTGTATCCTCTCTGCCAGATAGTTTTCTATCCATCTCAATACACGATACCTAATCCCATGCTCTTTAATTTTACACACTAATGGGCAGCACCGTAGCACAGTGGTTAGTACTGTGACTTCACAGCGCCAGGGTCCCAGGTTCGATTCCCTGCTGGGTCACTGCCTGTGCGGAGTCTGCACGTTCTCCCCGTGTCTGCGTGGGTTTCCTCCGGGTGCTCCGGTTTTCTCCCACAGTTCAAAGACGTGCAGGTTAGGTGGATTGGCCATGATAAATTGCCCTTAGTGACCAAAAAAGTTTAGGTGGGGTTATTGGGTTACGGGAATAGGGTGGAAGTAAGGGCTTAAGTGGGCCGGTGCAGACTCGGAGCACGGCAGGCAGGAAGCTGAAGAGACATGATAGGCAGGAGCACAGCAGGGAGCCGAATAGACATGATAGGCAGGAGCACGGCAGGGAGCTGAATAGACATGACAGGCAGGAGCACGGCAGGCAGGTGTGGTGATATACATCACTGTAAGTACACAAAGGGTTAATGTACATACACTACACCTAGCTAGACACTAGAGGGAACACCAGAGACATGACACACATAGAAGGCATACGGCATGCTTGCCTTCATTGGCCGGGGCATTGAGTATAAGAATTGGCAAGTCATGTTGCAGCTGTATAGAACCTTAGTTAGGCCACACTTGGAGTATAGTGTTCAATTCTGGTCGCCACACTACCAGAAGGATGTGGAGGCTTTAGAGAGGGTGCAGAAGAGATTTACCAGAATGTTGCCTGGTATGGAGGGCATTAGCTATGAGGAGCGGTTGAATAAACTCGGTTTGTTCTCACTGTAACAAAGGAGGTTGAGGGGCGACCTGATAGAGGTCTACAAAATTATGAGGGGCATAGACAGAGTGGATATTCCGAGGCTTTTCCCCAGGGTAGAAGGGTCAATTACTAGGGGGCATAGGTTTAAGGTGAGAGGGGCAAGGTTTAGAGTAGATGTACGAGGCAAGTTTTTTACGCAGAGGGTAGTGGGTGCCTGGAACTCGCTACCGGAGGAGGTGGTGGAAGCAGGGACGATAGTGACATTTGAGGGGCATCTTGACAAATACATGAATAGGATGGGAATAGAGGGATACGGACCCAGGAAGTGTAGAAGATTGTAGTTTAGTCGGGCAGCATGGTCGGCACGGGCTTGGAGGGCCGAAGGGCCTGTTCCTGTGCTGTACATTTCTTTGTTCTTTGTTTGTTGTTATACAGTCAACCAATAGGTCAGTAAGATAGGACACGACCAATGGGCAGTCACGATACACACAGAGGTGACACTACCACAGGAGGGCATTACACCAACCCATATAAAAGGACACATCACACATGCTCAGTCTCTTTCCAGTGGAGACTCTCAGTGAGTACAGACACAGGGTTGATTGAACTTCACTCCCACCACATGGATTGTAGCAGACTGGTTCGTCAGTCTGAGTAGCTATAGCAGGATTAACAGTAGCGTCGAATCCAAGTAGGAGAATTGTTAACAGTTTAGTAAACGTGTTAAAGCAACCTCCGAGTCTGAACCTTCCTTTGTCAGAGTGCACATCAAGGAAGCAGCCTATGCTACGACAAGAGCATAACAAAACAGCAGGGAGCTGAATAGACATGATAGGTAGGAGCATGGCAGGCAGGGAGCTGAATAGACATGACAGGCAGGAGCACGGCAGGCAGGGGGCTGAATAGACACCACAGGCAGGAGCACGGCAGGGAGCGGGGAAACCCTATTGGATTTGTTGCTCTTTCTAGCTTTATTCTATTTGCTCTGTTTCGGTCACCTTTGCTCATGAGTCGCCAGGTATCTTTATGATACCGCCACGTGGTTCAAGTTCAGGTTATGATTAATAACACAGCACACCGCTTAGTAAGGATTAAAACAACGGTCATTTATTATATACAACAAGTAATATTAATACCCAAATACTACTTTCTATACAATAAACCTATCACTACTGGCCAATACTTAACTTAGGAAGAGCCCACCAGGTCAGGGAAACGAATGGCTTGTCCAATCAAATCTGGCCCGCGGGATTCAAAAGGCTGCTACAGGTCGGTGGCTAGGTGTCTCTACCGGATAGCGATCGTTGGATTCACACTTACTGCTACCGGTGGCTGGTCTTCCGAAGGTCTCGAGCAGGTGAAGATGAGAGAGAGAGAGATCTGAACTTGGACCTTTACTTTTATAGGGCCCAGGGGCTTCCCGCCTCCCGGGGCGGCCCTTGACCCTGAGTCCCAAGTGATTGGATTCTGTCCCCAGTCTCTGGGGCCGATGTGTCCAATGGTGAGGCGAGTCCTCTATCGGGGGGTGGTCGCTCACCTGTCTTTGTTTCGGCCACTGCAGGCGCCGACAGGTCTGGCCCGGTATTCAATTGCTAATATGTTGCAATTGTTCCCGGGGATAGCCGATTTAACTGGGGATGTCTGAGTTGATTAGGTGTAAACAGTCCTGAATGAAACTGCGGATACCTGGGTTGATGGGCTGTTGATAGCCCTGAGTATCGATCTGGGCTACGTTCCCAGAGCCGAATATGCAAACCTGTCTGCAGCTGCCTGCTTGTGTCTTGTTAGCTGCTTTTCCCAGCAGTCTTTCGGGTTAGCCGTTTTAAACTGGGTTTTGGCCAGATAAATCGGAACGCAGCCATTTTACATGGCTACAGATTAAATTGCATCTATTTCAATACAAGAGAGCTGACAGATAAGGCTGATGATCTCAGGGCATGGATAGGTACCTGGGACTGGGATATTATAGCCATTACTGAAACATGGTTAAGAGAGGGACAGGACTGGCAGCTTAATGTTCCAGGGTACAGGTGCTTTAGGCGAGACAGATATGGAGGAACGAGAGGAGGGGCAGTTGCATTTTTGATTAAGGGGAGCATCACGGTAGCAGTCAGAGATTAAATATTGGAAGGATCATTCAGTGAGGCTTTGTGGGTGGATATGAGAAATGAGAAGGGGATGGTGACCTTATTGGGATTGTACTGTAGTCCCCCAAATAAAATGAATGAAATGAGAATCGCTTATTGTCACAAGTAGGCTTCAAATGAAGTTACTGTGAAAAGCCCCTAGTCGCCACAATCCGGCGCCTGTTCGGGGAGGCTGGTACAGGAATTGAACCGTGCTGCTGGCCTGCCTTGGTCTGCTTTAAAAGCCAGCTATTTAGCCCACTGTGCTAAACCAGCCCCATAGTAAATGGGAATTGGAAGAACAAATATGCAGGGATATTGGGGAGACCCGCAGGAGTAACAGGGTTGTCATAGTCAGGGTTTTTAATTTTCCTAACATAGACTGGGACTGCCGTAGTGTTAAGGGCTCAAATGGGGTGGAATTTATTAAGCATGTTCAGGAAAGTTTCCTCGGGCAGTAAGTGGAGGGTCCTACTCGGGAAAGGGCAAAACTGGACCTACACTTGGGAAATAGGGCAGGGCAAGTGACTGAGGTGACAGTGGGGAACCACTTTGGGACCAGTGACCATAGTTCTATTAATTTTAAAATAGTTTTGGAAAGGAACAAATCTGGTCCACGGGTGCAAATTCTAAATTGGGGCAAGGTGAATTTTGATGGAATTAGACAGGAGCTTGCAGGGGTTGATTGGATAAGCGTGTTTGAGGGCACATGGCCCACCGGCAAGTGGGAGGCCTTTAAAAGTGAAACAGCGAGAGTTCAGTGGCTATATGTTCCTGTTAGGGTGAAGGACAAGGCTGGCAGGAATAGGGAATCCTGAATGACAAAACATATAGAGGTTTTGGCCAGCAAAAAGAAGGAGACGTGGCTCAGGTACACGCAGCTGGATTCCCTGGAGGTGTACAGGGAATACAGCAGTATACTCAAGAAGGAAATTAGGAGGGCAAAAGGGGGCATGAGGTAACTTTGGCCGAGAGGATTAAGATGAATCCAAAGGGCTTCTTTAAGTAGATTAAAGGAAAAGGAATAACTAGAGAGAGAATAGGACCTCTCAAGGCATCAGGAATAAGGTGGGTGAACTTAAGACATGGATCGGTACTTGGGACTATGATGTAGTGGCCATCACGGAAACTTGGATAGAAGAGGGGCAGAAATGGTTATTGGAGGTTCCTGGCTACAGATGTTTCAATAAGATTAGGGAGGGTGGTAAAAGGGGGGAGGGGGTGGCATTGTTAATTAGAGATAGTAAAACTGCTGCAGAAAGGCAGTTCGAGGAGGATCTGCCTACTGAGGTAGTATGGGTTGAAGTCAGAAATAAGAAAGGAGCAGTCACCTTGTTGGGCGTTTTCTATAAGCCCCCCAATAGCAGCAGAGATGTGGAAGGACAGATTGGGAAAATGATTTTGGAAAGGTGCAGAAGTCACAGGGTAGTAGTCATGGGTGACTTCAATTTCCCAAATTTTGAGTGGAAACTCTTTAGATCAAATAGTTTGGATGGGGTGGTGTTTGTGCAGTGTGTCCAGGAAGCTTTTCTAACACAGTATGTAGATTGTCCGACCAGAGGGGAGGCAATATTGGATTTGGTACTTGGTAATGAACCAGGGCAAGTGATAGATTTGTTAGTGGGGGAGCATTTTGGAGGTAGTGACCACAATTCTGTGACTTGCACTTTAGTAATGGAGAGGGATAGGTGCGTGCAACAGGGCAAGGTTTACAATTGGGGGAAGGGTAAATACGATGTTGTCAGACAAGAATTTGTCAGTCCAAAGATGTGCGGGTTAGGTGGATTGGCCGTGCTAAATTGCCCATAGTGTCCAAAATTGCCCTTAGTGTAGGGTGGGGTTACTGGGTTATGGGGATAGGGTGGAGGTGTGGACCTTGGGTAGGGGGCTCTTTCCAAGAGCCGGCGCAGACTCGATGGGCCGAATGGCCTCCTTCTGCACTGTAAATTCTATGATGAATTGAAGTGCATAAGTTGTGAACATAGGCTGTCAGGGAAGGTCACAAGTGAAATGTGGAACTTGTTCAAGGAACAGATACTACGTATCCTTGATATGTATGTCCCTGTCAAGCAGGAAAGAGATATTCGAGTGAGGGAACCATGGTTGACAAGAGAGGTTGAATGTCTTGTTAAGAGGAAGAAGGATACTTATGTAAGGCTGAGGAAACAAGGTTCAGACAGGGCACTGGAGGGATACAAGATAGCCAGGAGGGAACTGAAGAAAGGGATTAGGAGAGCTAAGAGAGGGCATGAAAAATCTTTGATGGGTCGGATCAAGGAAAACCCCAAGGCCTTTTACACATATGTGAGGAATATGAAAATGACTAGAGCGAGGGTAGGTCCGATCAAGGACAGTAGCGGGAGATTGTGTATTGAGTCTGAAGAGATAGGAGAGGTCTTGAACAGTCCTTTTCTTCAGTATTTACGAATGAGAGGGGCGATATTGTTGGAGAGGACAGTGTGAAACAGATTGGTAAGCTCGAGGAAATACTTGTTAGGAAGGAAGATGTGTTGGGCATTTTGAAAAACTTGAGGTTAGACAAGTCCCCCGGGCCTGACGGGATATATCCAAGGATTCTATGGGAAGCAAGAGATGAAATTGCAGAGCCGTTGGCAATGATCTTTTCGTCCTCGCTGTCAACAGGGATAGTACCAGGGGATTGGAGAGTGGTGAATATCGTGCCCCTGTTCAAAAAAGGGAATAGGGATAACCCTGGGAATTACAGGCCAATTAGTCTTACTTCGGTGGTAGGCAAAGTAATGGAAAGGATACTGAGGGATAGGATTTCTGAGCATCTGGAAAGACACTGCTTGATTAGGGATAGTCAGCACGGATTTGTGAGGGTAGGTCTTGCCTCATCAGTCTTATTGAATTCTTTGAGGAGGTGACCAAGCACGTGGATGAAGGTAAAGCAGTGGATGTAGTGTACATGGATTTTAGTAAGGCATTTAATAAGGTTCCCCATGGTAGGCTTATGCAGAAAGTAAGGAGGCATGGGATAGTGGAAAATTTGGCCAGTTGGATAACAAACTGGCTAACCGATAGAAGTCAGAGAGTGGTGGTGGATGGCAAATATTCAGCCTGGATCCCAGTTACCAGTGGCGTACCGCAGGGATCAGTTCTGGGTCCTCTGCTGTTTGTGTTTTTCATTAATGACTTGGATGAGGGAGTTGAAGGGTGGGTCAGTAAATGTGCAGACGATGCGAAGATTGGTGGAGTTGTGGATAGTGAGGAGGGCCGTTGTCGGCTGCAAAGAGACGTAGATCGGATGCAGAGCTGGGCTGAGAAGTGGCAGATGGAGTTTAACCCTGAAAAGTGTGAGGTTGTCCATTTTGGAAGGACAAATATGAATGTGGAATACAGGGTTAATGGTAGGGTTCTTGGCAATGTGGAGGGGCAGAGAGATCTTGGGGTCTATGTTCATAGATCTTTGAAAGTTGCCACTCAAGTGGATAGAGCTGTGAAGAAGGCCTATGGTGTGCTAGCGTTCATTAGCAGAGGGATTGAATTTAAGAGCCGTGAGGTGATAATGCAGCTGTACAAAACTTTAGTAAGGCCACATTTGGAGTACTGTGTGCAGTTCTGGTCACCTCATTTTAGGAAGGATGTGGAAGCTTTGGAAAAGGTGCAAAGGAGATTTTCAGGATGTTGCCTGGAATTACGAGGAAAGGTTGAGGGTGCTAGGCATTTTCTCATTAGAACGGAGAAGGATGAGGGGTGATTTGATAGAGGTTTATAAGATGATCAGGGGAATAGATAGAGTAGACAATCAGAGACTTTTTCCCCGGGTGGAACAAACCATTACAAGGGGACATAAATTTAAGATGATTGGTGGAAGATATAGTGGGGAAGTCAGAGGTAGGTTCTTTACCCAGAGAGTAGTGGGGGCATGGAATGCACTGCCTGTGGAAATAGTTGAGTCGGAAACATTAGGGACCTTCAAGCGGCTATTGGATAGGTACATGGATTACAGTAGAATGATGGGGTGTAGATTAATTTGTTCTTAATCTGGGACAAATATTCGGCACAACATCGTGGGCCGAAGGGCCTGTCCTGTGCTGTATTTTTTAATGTTCTAAGGACCAAAGTGGACACGTATGTGTGGAACCGCAGGAGATGGGCGAGGTTCTCAATGAATATTTCTCTGTGTTTACCGTGGAGAAAGACATGAAGACGTGCCGATATATTAGGGATAGTTCGCATTACAGTAGAGGAGGTGATGGACTTATTAAAATGTATGAAGGAGGATAAGTCTCCTGGCCCTGACCAGATACATCCAAGAACACTGTGTGAGGCGAGAGAAGAAATTGTGGGACCCTGGCTGAGATATTTGCATCATCCTTAGCCACGGGTGAGGTACCAGAAGACTGTCGGGTAGCAAATGCTACGGCCTTATTTAAGAAGGGTTGCAAAGAAAAACCTGGGAATTGTAGACCGGTAAGCCTAACATCTGTAGTGGGTAAGTTACTCGAGAGGATTCTGAGGGATAAGATATACAGCCTTTGGAAAGACCGGGTTTGATTAGGAGTAGTCAGCACGGCTTTGTGCATGGGAGATCATGCCTGACAAATTTGTTAGAGTTCTTTGATGAAGTGACCAGGAAGGTTGATGAGGGCAGGACAGTATATGTAGTCCATATGGACTTCAGTAAGGCCTTTGATAAAGTTCCATGTGGTAGGCTGCTCTGGAAGGTTAGATCACATGGAATGTAGTGAGAGCTGCCAAATTGGATATACAATTGGCTTGATTGTCGGAAGCAGAGGGTAATGGTGGAAGGATGCTTGTCCGACTGGAGGCCTGTGACTAGTGGTCTGCCTCAGGGATCAGTGCTGGGCCCATTGCTGTTTGTTATCTGCATCAACAATTTGGATGAGAATGTACAAGGCATGATCAGTAAATTTGCAGATGACACTAAAATAGGTGGTATTGTCGACAGTGAGGAAGGTTATCAAAAATTGCAGCAGGATCTTGATCAGCTGGGGAAGTGGGCCGAGAAGTGGCAAATGGAGTTCAATACAGATAAGTGTGAGGTGTTGCATTTTCAAAAGTCAAATCAAGGTAGGACTTTCACAGTGAATGGTAGAACCTTCGGGAGTATCGTGGAACAGAGGGACCTTGGAGTTCAGATGCACAGTTCTCGAAAGGTGGAGCCACAGTTTGATAGGGCAGTGAAAAAGGCATTTGGCATGCTGGCCTTTATCAGTCAGGGCATTGAGTATTGAAGTTGGGACGTTATGTTGTAGTTGTACAGGACGTTGGTGAGACCGCACCTGGAGTATTGTGGTCAGTTTTGGTCGCCTTGCTATAGGAAAGATGTTATTAAACTGGAGAGGGTGCAGAAGAGATTTACAAAGATGTTGCCGGGACTCAAGGGACTGAGTTACAGGGAGAGATTGGACAGGGTGGGACTTTTTTCTTTGGAGCGTAGGAGACGGAGGGCTGATCTTATAAAGGTGGATAAGATCATGAGAGGCATGGTTAGGGGGAATGCACTCAGTCTTTTTCCCAGGGTTGGGGAATCGAGAACTAGAGGGCATAGGTCTAAGTTAAGAGGGGAAAGAACTAAAGGGAACCTGAGGAGCAAAATTTTTACACAGAGGGTGGTACGTATGCGGAATGAGCTGCCGGAGGACATGGTTGAGGCAGGGACATTGACAACATGTAAAAAGCATTTGGACAGATACATGGATAGGAAAGATTTAGAGGGATATGGGCCAAATGCAGGCAAATGGGGTTAGTTTCGATGGGCTTTATGGTTGGCATGGACCATGAAGGGCCTGTCTCCAGGCCATAGATTCTATAATTCTGCCCAGATCCTCCTGCAATCGAAGGCTATCTTCTCTATTTACCACCTGACCAATTTTCGTATCAGCCATGAACTTACATAGATCATAGAATTTACAGTGCAGAAGGAGGCCATTCGGCCCATCGAGTCTGCACCGCCTCTTGGAAAGAGCACCCTATCTAAGGTCAACCCCTCCACCCTATCCCCATAACCCAGTAACCCCACCCAACACTAAGAGCAATTTTGGACACTAAGGGCAATTTATCATGGCCAATCCACCTAACCTGCACATCTTTGGACTGTGGGAGGAAACCGGAGCACCCGGAGGAAACCCACGCACACACGGGAAGGATGTGCAGACTCCGCACAGACAGTGACCCAAGCCGGAATCGAACCTGGGACCCTGGAGCTGTGAAGCAATTGTGCTATCCACAAAGCTACCGTGCTGCCCCTTACTGATCAACCCTCCTCCATTCATATCTAAATAATTGATATAAACCACAAACAGCAAGGGCCCCAACACTGACCCCTACGGGACCCCGCTGGACACAGGCTTCCAGTCAGAAAAACACCCCTCACCCATCACCCTCTGCTTCCTGCCACTCAGCTGATTCTGGATCCAATTTGCTAAATTTCCTTGGATCCCATTGGTTCTTACCTTCGCTATCAGTCTCCCATGTGAGATCTTATCAAAGCCTTGCTGAAGTCCAAGTAAACTACGTCAAATGCATTTCCCTTATCTACGCACCTGATCACCTCTTCAAAAAATGTAATCAAGTTGGTCAGACATGACCTCCCCTTAACAAAACCATGCTGACTGTTCCTGATGAATCCCTGCCGCTCCAAATGCAGATTAATTCAGTCTCTCAGAATTGCTTCCAATAGTTTCCCCACCACTGAGGTTAGACTGATTGGCCTGTAGTTTCCTGGTTTATCCTTTCCTCCCTTCTTGAATAATGGCACCACATCGACTATCCTCCAGTCCTCTGGCACCTCTCCTGTGGCCAGAGGGGAATTGAAAATTATTGCCAGCGCCCCTGCTATTTCCTCCCTTGCCTCACTCAACAGCCTGGGATACATTTCATCTGGCCCTGGATACTTGTTGACCTTACCTTTAAGCCTGCCAGACCACTCAGAGCCTCCTCTATGTCTATGTTCATCTGTTTAAGTGTATTACAGTTCTTCTCCCTGATTTCTATACCCGCACTATCCCTCTCATGAATGAACATCAACTCAAAGTATTCATTTAGAACCCTGCCTACATCCTCTGGCTCCATACACAAATTACCCCTGTGGTCCTTAATGGGCCCTACTCTTTCCCTAGTTATCCTTTTACCCTTACTGCCCAGCTGGATGGGCTGGGGAGTTAGCCTAGGTAGAGTGATCTTTAGGAGGTTCATGCAGACTCGATAGGCCAAATGGCCTTCTTCTGCACTGTATTGATTCTATGATTCAGGATTGGGCACTGTGCCAGTAACATTTGTGGAACACAAATGGCAGGCAATACCATAAGACATAGAAGCAGAATTAGGCCACTCGGCCCATCGAGACTGCTCCGCCGTTCAATCATGCTGATACAATACATCTGGGACCTGGATGTTTGTCCACTTTTAAGCCTGCCAATACCTCCAATACCTTGTCACTCCCTATGACAATTTGCTCAATAACCTCACAATCTCTCGCCCTGAGTTCCATAACTACCTCCTCATCCTCTTGGATGAAGACGGATGTCAAGTATTCGTTCAACATCCTACCAATGTCCTCGAGCTCCACCCACAGATTTCCCCCTTCGGGAAGAATGACCCTACTCTTCCCATTGATATACTTACAGAATACCATGGGATTTTCCCCACTTTTACGATCCAGAGCTTTCTCATATCCTCTCTTTGCTCTCTTAATTTTAAGGGGCATCTTGACAAATACATGAATAGGATGGGAATAGCGGGATACGGACCCAGGAAGTGTAGAAGATTGTAGTTTAGTCGGGCAGCATGGTCGGCACGGGCTTGGAGGGCCGAAGGACCTGTTCCTGTGCTGTACTTTTCTTTGTTCTTTGTTCTTTGTACTTGCTAAAAGCCTCTCTTTTCCTTCTCATCGTAACCTGAATATCTCTGGTCATCCATGGTTCTCTGGGCTTGTTACTCTTTCTTATCACCCTAAAGGGGACATGTTGGGCTTGTACCCTCCCCATTTCCTTTTTGAATGCCCCCACTGCTCTTCTCCAGATTTCCCCATAAGTAGCTGTTTACAGTCTACCTTGGCCAGATCCTGCTCTATTTTGCTAAAATCTGCTCTCACCCAAGTCAAAACATTTTTTTGCAACTTGTCCATTTCTTTATCCATAACAAGCTTAAATTGCACCATGTTGTGGTCGCTATCAACAAAATGTTCCCCACCAATGCACTAACTCCCGGTCCAGCTTCATTCCCCAGAATTAGGTCCAGCACTTCACCGTCCCTCGTTAGACCCTCTACATATTGACCTAAAAAGTTCTCCTCTTTTTACATTTTAAGAAACCCACTCTATCAAATTAAATGCTAGCCTCTCCAGTGACACCCATATCCCAATAATTCTTTTTAAATATCTGCAGTATTGTACAAGAAATCAATTTTCATTTCAGCACAACCAGTAAGTTTTCAGTCTGCAATTAGCAATGTATGATCACTCTATCTTATGATCGCTGCTTCTTTCCAGCTGTATGACTAGTAACTTGGGCCAGGATTTTAGTATGCCGGGATTTCCAATCCTGAAATGTTGGCAAGCGTATTGCTGCCATTATTGCCTGGCCCACAGTCATTTAACACCGCAACAAACGTTAATTGGCTGAAGACAGGACCCCTGTCACTCAGCCAGGAGAAGGTCCTGCCTCAGAGAATTTCCAGCCAATCTGATTGGCCAGCAACTCTGTAGTTCCTGCAGCATCAGAAGCTGTAGTGGACAGGATTAGGACTGCACGCAGTTCGCAGACCCTGGCCGGGATTCTCCAATCCCGCAGCCAAGTTCTGACGGCGGCGTGAAAAGCGGCGCCAACCACTCCGGCGTCAATGGTCTCCAATATTAACGAATGCTCCCTTTCCTAGGGGGCTAAGTCGGCGCCGGAGTGGTCCCTGTAGCTCCAGCCGGCGCGAGTTTGCGCATGTGCATTATGGCGTGGAACGGCCGGCATTATTCTACACGTGCGCGGGGGTTCCCGTCTCCGCGCTGATCCCCGGGCAATATGACAGAGCCCTAGAGGGACCCGGCGCAGAGGAACATAGGCCCCCACGGAACCAGCCCACCCGCCGATCGGTAGGCCCCAATCGTGGGCCAGGCCACCGTGGAGCCCTCCCCATGGTCGGATCCCCCCCCCCTCCAGGACAGCCCCCGCGGGACCTGAGTAAGCCGGCAGGACTCGGCCAAACGCGATGGCCACTCGGCCCGTCGGCCCTTCGAGACCCGGAGAATCGGTGGGGGGGGGGGGGGGCGCTTTCAACGGCCCCCGACCGGCGGGGCAGGGATCCCGCGGGCTCCGAGAATCGACGCCGGAGAATCGGCAAGCCAGCATCAGGGTGGCGGGGCGCGATTCTCGCGTTCCCCCAGGGATTCTCTGACCCGGCGCAGGGTCGGAGAATCCCAGCCCCTATGTCTTGAGATTACAATATCAGGTAAGTGTGGGAGTCTTGGGGAGGAGTAGGTGAGGTCCAGGGGAGTCAACAGAATTGGGCGTGAATGTTGCAGAAAGGTTGGGGATGTGGGAGATGGCGAGTGAGGACCTCAGGGGCTGGGCCTTCTGGGGATAGGGGACACACTCCCTGTTAAAAGGGGACTGTTGATGGAGCCAGCCTTCCCACCTAATGCTGAAAGACATTTTGGGCATCCCGCCTGTATCTGAACTCCTTCCATTAGCCTAAAAATTGAGGCAAAACATAGTATGGTCCTTAAGGGCCTCTGTTGAGGCAATAGTGGGCCTGTTGGCCTCGGCCTTCTGGTGATATACATCACTGTAAGTACACAAAGGGTTAATGTACATACACTACACCTAGCTAGACACTAGCGGGAACACCAGAGACATGACACACAGACAGTCAACCAATAGGTCAGTAAGATAGGACACGACCAATGGACAGTCACAATACACACAGAGGTAACACTCCCACAGGAGGGCATTACACCAACCCATATAAAAGGACACATCACAAATGCTCAGTCTCTTTCCAGTGGAGACTCTCAGTGAACACAGACACAGGGTTGATTGAAACACATCACTCCCACCACGGGGATTGTAGCAGACTGGTTAGTCAGTCTGAGTAGCTATAGCAGGATTAACAGTAGCGTCAAATCCAAGTAGGAGAATTGTTAATAGTTTAATAAACGTGTTAAAGCTATCTCCAAGTCTGAACCTTCCTTTGTCAGAGTTCACATCAAGGAAGCAGCTTACGCTACGACAAGGGCATAACAAAAGAGGCCTTACCCATCCAAGAATTAAAATTGAGGTAAGATCAGGATGGGTGGGAACCCGGTGGGAAGGCTGCTTGCCCCCTGCTTCCCCCAACTCCCCCCTCCCCAGCCTGCAGCATACAAAACCACTGTAGGGGTAATGTAGGACAGAATTTAACCTCCCCCAGTGGGTGTGGAGGCAAGAGTGGCATAAAATGGCTTGGGTATGATTCCCTCTGGGATCCTGCCCGCCATGATTAGACATGATTTTATGGTGGGTGGACAGGGCCTCAGGCTGGATGCTCGCCCTCAATTTAGGCTGGCTGATGCCCCTTGACTGAGTTCACCCTCGATCTCAGGTGGACAGGGGGGTGGGCCTCAATCAGAAAATCTCTTCAGAATGGGGAACCCTTAACTATGGGACTGGGGGCTCTGGCCCTTCCTCACCCCCCCACTCCGGCCTACCCCCTGACACTGAGATAGCACCCCCTCCCAACATTCCAGGCCGTATCCTACCCTGCTGTCCCCTTCCTGGAACACTGGGACTTATTCTCAGGCACAAAACTGCAGTAACTCTTCCAGCCACTGCAGCACTGTGTGTGGAGGGGCTGGAGCGATGGCTGTGAGTTTACACATACCACATGGACTGTGGAAGTTTAAAAAGGTAGCTCACCACCACCTTCTCACAGGCAACTGGGGATGGGCGATAAATGCTGGCCTGTCCAGAAACGGCCACATCCCATGAGCTAATTTTGAAAAGCAGTGAGAGGGAGTGAAGGAATCTTTAATTTATGGGATCTTAACCTGTCGAACTACGCCAAGTTTGGGGGAAGCTTAGTTGATGAATCAAAGTCCTGGCGCAATACGACAAGTTGTAAGATTTGTAATATTTCTGGACTATGTCAAGTTGCTCGATTCCTAGTATTATTCGACTGTGTATAGTTGAAGGAATTTATATCATCTCTGCTATTCGGTTATCAGTAGCACTTTGCGAATACTGGAACTCAGCAGAAATTTGCAGTATAAACTTCTCAGGTGCCAAAAAGAATTGTTTTATTTGTAGTCGCTTGATTACAATTTGAAAGTCATTTAAAAGGCAATTCGTAGACAATTCGAAGCTTTCAGAGAATTACAGACCTGGGGCGTCATTCTCCGACCCCCAGAGGGTCGGAGAATGGCCGTTGGCCGCCGTGAATCCCGCCCCCGCCCGTTGCCGAAGTCTCCGAAGGGAGAAAAGTCGGCGGGGCGTTAATGTCGCCGCTGCCGCGGAGAATGTCACGGGTCTGCGCAAGGCAGCCGATTTTCGGCCTGCCGATATTCTCCCTTCCGGATGGGCCGAAGTCCCGTCGACATGATGACCGTTCACGTCGACGTAAATTAAACCTCCTTTTCATCGGCGTGACCCGGTGCTCCAGGCTCACACCGCCCAGCGTGGAGGTGAGTGACGGCCTGGGGGGTTGGCTCTGGGCAGGCAATGGCGTGGCCGCAGTCTGAATGCGTGAGGAGAGGTGTGTCTCGGGTTGTGTGTGTGCGGCGGGGGGGGGGGGGGGGGGGGGGGGTGGGGGGGGGGGGCGGGGGGGGTTAGAGTAGGCTGGGCTCCGGGGGTGTGCCGGGAGGGGGTCCGTGCCGGGGAGGTGGATGGGGGGTCCGTGCCGGGATGGAGGTTGGGGGGGGTCCGTGCCGTGCCGGGGTGGAGGTTGGGGGGGGTTGGGGGGGGTCCGTGCTGGGGTGGAGGTTGGGGGGGGGTCCGTGCCGGGGTGAGGTTGGGGAGGGGTCCGTGCTGGGGTGGAGGTTGGGGAGGGTCCGTGCTGGGGTGGAGGTTGGGGGGGGTCCGTGCCGGGGTGGAGGTTGGGGGGGGTCCGTGCTGGGGTGGAGGTTGGGGGGGGGGGTCCGTGCCGGGGTGAGGTTGGGGGGGGGTCCGTGCTGGGGTGGAGGTTGGGGGGGTCCGTGCTGGGGTGGAGGTTGGGGGGGGGTCCGTGCCGGGGTGAGGTGGGGGGGGGTCCGTGCCGGGGTGGAGGTTGGGGGGGGTCTGTGCCGGGGTGGAGGTTGGAGGGGGTCCGTGCCGGAGTGAGGTTGGGGGGGGTCCGTGCTGGGGTGGAGGTTGGGGGGGGTCCGTGCTGGGATGGAGGTTGGGGGGGGTCCGTGCCGGGGTGGAGGTTGGGGGGGGGTCCGTGCTGGGGTGGAGGTTGGGGGGGGGGTCCGTGCCGGGGTGGAGATTGGGGGGGGTCCGTGCCGTGCCGGGGTGGAGGGTGGGGGGGGCCCGTGCAGAGGTGGAGGTTGGGGGGGTCCGTGCCGTGCCGTGGTGGAGGTTGGGGGGGGGTCCGTGCTGGGGTGGAGGCTGGGGGGGGGGTCCGTGCCGGGGTGAAGGTTGGGGGGGGGGTCCGTGCCGTGCCGGGGTGGAGGTTGGGGGGGGGTCCGTGCTGGGGTGGAGGTTGGGGGGGGGGGGTCCGTGCCGGGGTGAGGTTGGGGGGGGGTCCGTGCCGGGGTGGAGGTTGGGGGGGTCCGTGCCGTGCTGGGGTGGAGGTTGGGGGGGGGGTCCGTGCTGGGGTGGAGGTTGGGGGGGGTCCGTGCCGGGGTGGAGGTTGGGGGGGTGTCCGTGCCGTGCCGGGGTGGAGGTTGGGGGGGGTCCGTGCTGGGGTGGAGGTTGGGGTGGGGGGCCCCTGCCGGGGTGGAGGTTGGGGGGGGGGGGTCCGTGTTGGGGTGGAAGTTGGGGGGGGGGGATCCGTGCCGAGGAGGGGGATGGGAGGGCAAGTGAGTTGGTCCACCTGGCCAGGTGCGAGCCTCCAACGGCATGCGGTCCATGCCACCTGGCTGGGGGGAGGAGGGGATATGGGCAATGATGACATGTCGTCGTTCCCCTCCCCCCCACCAGGCCGTCATGTTTTCAGGTCATCCAGCGATGTTGGCCGCCGTGGTGGCAGCCGCTCATGTCTATGTTGCCCTGGATGAGGAGGAGGAGGAGGAGCGTGCCAGAGAGGCGGCGCAGGCTGCCGCAGAGGGGCAGGCGGCAGCCGCCCAGGCTGGAGGGACACCTGACCGACAGGACGAGGAGGGGGAGGAGAACGTCGCGGCCCCACGGCAACGGAGGCACCCGTACCGGCCCCGGCAGTCATACCAGGACCTCACGGACCGGGAATGCAGGAGGAGACTCCGGATGAGCCGGGAAACCGTGGCACACATCTGCCACCTGCTGGCACACCTGTCACCGCGTGGCACTGGCGGGGGACACCCTCTCCCCGTGTCCGTCAAGGTTACGGTGGCCCTGAACTTTTATGCAACGGGGTCATTCCAGGCACCGAGTGGGGACCTGCCGGCATATCGCAGACATCGGTGCACCGGTGCATCCGGGCAGTGACAGATGCCCTATATGCCATGGCGCACCGCTACATCCGCTTCCCCGTGGACCGGGCCAGCCAAGATGCCCGGGCCGTGGGCTTCTCTGCCGTGGCCGGGTTCCCCATGGTCCAGGGCGCGATCGATGGGATGCACGTCGCCGTGTGGCCACCTGCAGATAACAGGGCCGTGTTCACTAATAGGAAGGGGACCTATTCGATGAACGTACAGGTGGTCTGCGACCACCGCATGATGATCCTGCACGTCTGCGCCCGTCACCCAGGCAGTGTACATGACTCATTCGTGTTGTCGCGATCATCCATCCCCGGCATGTACGAGGGACGCCATCCCCGGCTGAGGGGCTGGCTGCTGGGCGACAGGGGCTACCCATTGCGATCGTGGCTGATGACGCCTATACGGAGGCCACGCAATGAGGCGGAGAACCGCTACAATGATGCCCATGTAGCGACAAGGGGAGTGATCGAGAGGTGCTTTGGCGTGCTGAAGATGCGTTTCAGGTGCCTGGACCTCTCTGGGGGCGCCCTCCAGTATCGGTCAGATAGGGTCGGCCGCATCATTGTGGTGTGCTGCGTCCTGCACAACATAGCCCAGCAGAGGGGCGATGTGCCGCAGGCAGAGGAGGGCGGAGTGGAGGAGAAGCAGGAAGAGGCCCAGTCCTCCCCAGATGAGGGGGATGGGGGCAATGGTCAGGGCAGATGGGGTAGACACAGGCGGGTGGCTGTCCACCGTTACCGTCTGGCCCAGCGGGCACGGGACAGACTGATAGACGCCCGCTTCACTGACTAGATGGGCGTGGGAATCGGGTAGTATGGCCACAGACCGCACACCATGGCAACAGCCGACCACCCACACCCCCCACCCATCCACCCACCCAGCACCCTCACCCCCTCCCCAACCCCACCCACCCCACCCGCATGCACACCACCCCCCCCCCCCATTGCCGATCCACCTGCGGCACAACGGGTCGGGCTCACACAGTTGCGGGTGGACGCGTGTCTATCGCAGGCCATGGAGGATGATGACAACCCGCCCTGCGATGAGCTCCTGGCTCTACATCGTTGGACTATGTCTGACCCATGGCCACAGTACCACCATCCACCAGGACCATCCCTGCATGCGGCTGTGACACTGCAGCGCACGGTCCCGTCCTCTGCCCGGGGGATGTTGATGGCGGCCCAGGGGGAAGGGGGCAGACTCACCTGGGGCTGAGGTAAGACCACCCCTCACACACACACTTGCGCTCAACGTACATGACACCCCCGCACACTTTGGACAGAGCACAAAGGCAGCTTCTGTAGGTGTAACATTGACTTTAATAACCAAAGGAGTTCATGCACGTGCCCTAGCCCCTAAAACTCATCTGTGCCCTGCACCCTTGCCAACTTACTCAGTGTCTAATTGTTTGGCCTTACGGGCCCTTTGACTACGTCTACGTGGTTCCCCAGACGGTACAGCAGAACTGGAGGTGGACTCCTGTGATTCCTGCCCTCTGACACTGGATCCCTTTGGCGGCCGTTTCCTGGGGCGTCCTGGCCTAGATGGGCCAGGCTGCGGCCCGGGTGACTGGGATGGCGAGCTGCCAGCCTGTCCTGCCCGTTGCCCACCCGATGCACCTGGGACGGAAGGAGGGGAGTCCGAGGTGTCGCGGTGTACCGGGACCTCCCCTACAGAGGGAGCCGGGACAGACCACACCACCTCCTCCTCCCTCGGGGTGCCCGATGGCCCCCAGGCCTCTACATGGGTGGGGGATGCGAACGGACTGGCCATCCGACACCCCCCCGACATCTGGCGCTGCCAGTCCTGGAGGCCCGTGCTGGTATCGACAGGGGTCTGCAGGTTTGCAGCCATGGAGCCCAGGGGGTTGGCAAACCCTGTCTGTGACAGTGCGACGCCAGCTCGCACATGGCCACTGGCGCCGATGCCCTCAGCGATGGCCTGCAGAGACTGGGCTATGGCCTGCAGAGACTGGGCTATGGCCTGCAGAGACTGGGCCATGGCCTGCTGAGACTGGGCTATGGCGTTGAGCGCCTCTGCCATCTGGCGCTGGCACTGGCTCATGGCCTCCTGTGAGAGGGCAGCCATTTCCTGGGCCACAGACGTCGCCTGCACGGAAGGCCCCAGGCCTCGCAAACCGTTCCCCATGTCTGACACCGTCGCACCCATTGCCTCCACCGCGGACGCCACCCGTGCGGTGTCGGCCTGGGTGGCACGCATGACCGGCACCACTCCCAGCTCCTGGACGCGGGTGGACTCCTCCACCTGCGACCGCAGCCGCCGCAAGCCGCCCGTCACCCTCTTCGCTCGTCTCCGGGTCGGTGGTTGCATCGGATCTATGTGTGGGTGTGGTAACTGCAGGAACCCGGGATACATCTGGGCGGCAGATGTTCGCTTGGGCTGGGCTGCCCTCCGACCGCCCGGTCCCTCTGCTGCTCCTACCTCCACCTGCTGTACCGGGACGGCTGTGTTGTGCGCACCAGTGAGTGTACCAGCCGCCTCATCACTAAAGTGCCCAACCGTGGTGAGTGTTTCTGCGATGGTGGAGGGTGTTGGTGACAGCAGTGGCGTTGTGTCGTGCTTTTCGTCCCACTCTGAGTCCATGGCACTTTGGGGTGGGGGTTCGTCTCCACCCATCCACTCTGAGTCACTGTCCGGTATTTCGTCTTCCTGGGTAGTGCTGTCCCGGGTAGGGGTGTCCTGGGTAGTGGTGTCCTGGGTAGTGGTGCCCTGGGTAGTGGTGTCCTGGGTAGTGGTGTCCTGGGTAGTGGTGTCCTGGCTCGGATGTTACGGGGGCCTGTGGCTGCCCCCCTCGTCGCTGGGTGGTCGCTCCCGCACGTGACGGGGGTGTCGTCTCCCGTGGTGTGCGAGGGGCATCCTGCGGGCGTCGCATGCTGGAGGGTCCGGGTCTCTCCGTCTCCCGTGGTCTCTGAGGGGCATCCTGCGGGCGTCGCCTGCTGGAGGGTGCAGGTCTCTCCGTCTCCTGTGGTCTCCGAGGGGCATCCTGCGGGCGTCGCATGCTGGAGGGTGCGGGTCTCTCCGTCTCCTGTGGTCTCCGAGGGGCATCCTGCAGGCGGTCTGCATCTGCGGGGATGGGTGCCTGGACGTTTGGTCCTGCGATACACAATGAAGCATGCATGGTTAGACATCAGGCAGTGATCAGGTGATACGGGGGAGGGGGATATAGGGGAGGGGGGATATGGGGACGGGCTGTCGGTGGCTCACTCGCTAGTACGCCTCCGACCTCTGCATCAGCAACCTCCCGGTCCTCAGGTCCGCCAGCCAGTTCCAGGGCCCTTTCCTCGTGTACGGTCAGTGGCCTCTCATCAGCGGGCCCTCCTCCAGTCCTCACATGCTCCCTATTGTTGTGTGCGCGCTTCTCCTGTGGGGGGGGGGGGGGCAGGGGTAAAAGGCAACAGTGTTAGGCGGGTATATGAATGCACGCCATCGGTTGCGCGTGCATTGCAGAGGTTAAGGTTAGGGCTGGATTCACTTGGGGATATGGGGGATATGGGGGAGGGGGGATATGGGGGAGGGGGGATATGGGGGATATGGGGGAGGGGGGATATGGGGGAGGGGGGATATGGGGGAGGGGGATATGGGGGATATGGGGGAGGGGGGATATGGGGGAGGGGGGATATGGGGGAGGGGGGATATGGGGGATATGGGGAGGGGGGATATGGGGAGGGGGGATATGGGGGAGGGGGGGATATGGGGGATATGGGGGAGGGGGGATATGGGGAGGGGGGATATGGGGGAGGGGGATATGGGGAGGGGGGATATGGGGGAGGGGGGATATGGGGGAGGGGGATATGGGGAGGGGGGATATGGGGGAGGGGGGATATGGGGGAAGGGGGATATGGGGATATGGGGGAGGGGGGATATGGGGGAGGGGGGATATGGGGGAGGGGGGATATGGGGAGGGGGGATATGGGGGAGGCTCACCCTGCCTGCTCTGACGAGGTTGTTCACCTTCTTGTGGCACTGGGTGCCTGTCCGTGGTGTCAGGGCCACAGCAGTGACGGCCTCTGCCACTTCCCTCCACAGACGCCGGCTGTGGCGTGGGGCAACTCTGCGGCCGTGCCCGGGATACAGGGCGTCCCTCCTCTGCTGCACCGCGTCCAGGAGCGCCTCCATATTGCGTGACTCGAACCTCGGGGCTGAGCGACGGCCAGCCATCCAGTCGGGTGTTGCGGTCGGGTGTTCCGGTCGGGTGGGGGGGAGCAGCGCGGCCTTATGAGCCGTCACGCCGTGCAGCGCGTATGGCGCTGCACGGCGTGAACCACTGCGCAAGCGCGGATCCCGTTACGTCGCTGCTAGCCCATTTCAGGCCGGAGACTTTCGACCCATTTTTCCGACGTGACGCAAGTCGGATTTGCGCCGTTTTTTGCGCCGATCGGCGGACTTTCCGCCGATAACGGAGAATTTCGCCCATGATCTTTCTTTGCTTAGGCAGACAGCTCGAAAGTAACTTTTAAAAGGTCAAAGTCTGGCAATGAAACATGAAAAGAGAGAGAAAGCTAATCTTCAGCTAAACTCAAACTCAAAGTCAAAAGTGGACTAACATCACTGACACAGACTGGTAGACTAACAGGCTGACAGAACCCCCAAAAGACATCTCTAAAATGGAGACTAGAATCAAAGGCAACACAAAGACATCTCTAAAATGGCGGGCGGAAACTTTTCAGTTATACACTTTCATATCTGTCTTAAGTCATCTAATTACACCCCAAAATAATCCTCATTGGTTTGGGTTAGACTCAAACACATTTGATTTGTTGGCAAGCCGTCCATCTTCAATGTGCAACATCAGCTTTTTAATTGTTTCATGTCTACATGTTATGGAATGTGATATTTTGCTAATCTTTTAGCTGGCTTGACTAATGTAACAATTGAGACTTCATATCGAGAATATATATATATAATTCAATGCTCTTACAAACTGCATTGGACTCTTGCCACCTAGTTGCCATCGAACTCAGTCCTTGGTCTTGACAATCAGCACAAGCAGTGTCAAATTGTTTTGCAACTGTGCTGTTTTAATGTCACACTGTCTTTGAAAATATGCATTTGCCAGAACAACGGACTTCAGTAAAAGTGAATTATGCTGTATAAATGGGTATTTAAAACTGGGGCTCAACATTTATGCTTAAACAGCTATCTTTTACCTATACTAGTTGTATTCGAAATACCTGGCTTCTACAGGGAGTAAACTGTATCAAATATACTTCTTGTGTTATGGGAATTTTCTACTTTAAGAAAAGCGCAGAAATTGAGAATGTGCTCTGCTTGTCCTGATACGCAGAACGGGTGTGAACAGGCACATGAACCAATCAATTACATAATTACATACCACGTGAGGCTTTTGCTAGAGGGATGGAGTTTAAGACTAGGGAGGTTATGCTGCAATTGTATAAGGTGTTAGTGAGGCCACACCTGGAGTATTGTGTTCAGTTTTGGTCTCCTTACTTGAGAAAGGACGTACTGGCACTGGAGGGTGTGCAGAGGAGATTCACTAGGTTAATCCCAGAACTGAAGGGGTTGGATTACGAGGAGAGGTTGAGTAGACTGCGACTGTACTCGTTGGAATTTAGAAGGATGAGGGGGGGATCTTATAGAAACATATAAGATTATGAAGGGAATAGATAGGATAGATGCGGGCAGGTTGTTTCCACTGGCGGGTGAAAGCAGAACTAGGGGGCATAGCCTCAAAATAAGGGGAAGTAGATTTAGGACTGAGTTTAGGAGGAACTTCTTCACCCAAAGGGTTGTGAATCTATGGAATTCCTTGCCCAGTGAAGCAGTAGAGGCTCCTTCATTAAATGTTTTAAAGATAAAGATAGATAGTTTTTTGAAGAATAAAGGGATTAAGGGTTATGGTGTTCGGGCCGGAAAGTGGAGCTGAGTCCACAAAAGATCAGCCATGATCTCATTGAATGGTGGAGCAGGCTCGAGGGGCCAGATGGCCTACTCCTGCTCCTAGTTCTTATGTTCTTATGTTAGATGCTTCAGTTTTGTCTTCTTCACTGATGTGCTGGTTTCTACCATCATTGAGGATAGGGTTGTTTGTGGAGCCTCCTTTGATTAGGTTACTTGTTCATCATCATTCATGTTGCATGTGGCAGGACTGCAGAGCTTTCATCTGATCCGTTGGTTCTGGGATAGCTTAGCTCTCCCTATCCTTCATTTGCTGTTTAGCATGCATGCAGTACTGTGTGTTGTAAGATATTAGGCATAGTTTAGTCGGTCTTATCAAGATATTCATAGTGTTATGGGCGAGGCATTTTCAGAACCCCAAAATATATCATGGAGTTCAACCAACCTCTCCCTTGTTGCTTTTCCTAGCACACGGTTTTTTCCTTAGGAGTGAGATTACAATTATGGACACGTAGGTTTTCAAAACAAAATACTGTTTAAGAACAAAGAACAAAGAACAAAGAAATGTACAGCACAGGAACAGGCCCTTCGGCCCTCCATGCCCGTGCCGACCATACTGCCCGACTAAACTACAATCTTCTACACTTCCTGGGTCCGTATCCTTCTATTCCCATCCTATTCATATATTTGTCAAGATGCCCCTTAAATGTCCCTATCGTCCCTGCCTCCACTACCTCCTCCGGTAGTGAGTTCCAGGCACCCACTACCCTCTGCGTAAAAAACTTGCCTCGTACATCTACTCTAAACTTTGCCCCTCTCACCTTAAACCTATGCCCCCTAGTAATTGACCCCTCTACCCTGGGGAAAAGCCTCTGACTATCCACTCTGTCTATGCCCCTCATAATTTTGTATACCTCTATCAGGTCGCCCCTCAACCTCCTTCGTTCCAGTGAGAACAAACCGAGTTTATTCAATCGCTCCTCATAGCTTATGCCCTCCATACCAGGCAACATTCTGGTAAATCTCTTCTGCACCCTCTCTAAAGCCTCCACATCCTTCTGGTAGTGTGGCGACCAGAATTGAACACTATACTCCAAGTGTGGCCTAACTAAGGTTCTATACAGCTGCAACATGACTTGCCAATTCTTATACTCAATGCCCCGGCCAATGAAGGCAAGCATGCCGTATGCCTTCTTGACTACCTTCTCCACCTGTGTAGCCCCTTTCAGTGATCTGTGGACCTGTACTCCTAGATCTCTTTGACTTTCAATACTCTTGAGGGTTCTACCATTCACTGTATATTCCCTACCTGCATTAGCCCTTCCAAAATGCATTACCTCACATTTGTCCAGGTTAAACTCCATCTGCCATCTCTCCGCCCAAGTCTCCAGACAATCTAAATCCTGCTGTATCCTCAGACAGTCCTCATCGCTATCCGCAATTCCACCAACCTTTGTGTCGTCTGCAAACTTACTAATCAGACCAGTTACATTTTCCTCCAAATCATTTATATATACTACAAAGAGCAAAGGTCCCAGCACTGATCCCTGTGGAACACCACTGGTCACAGCCCTCCAATTAGAAAAGCATCCCTCCATTGCTACCCTCTGCCTTCTATGGCCTAGCCAGTTCTGTATCCACCTTGCCAGTTCACCCCTGATCCCGTGTGACTTCACCTTTTGTACTAGTCTACCATGAGGGACCTTGTCAAAGGCCTTACTGAAGTCCATATAGACAACATCTACTGCCCTACCTGCATCAATCATCTTAGTGACCTCCTCGAAAAACTCTATCAAGTTAGTGAGACACGACCTCCCCTTCACAAAACCGTGCTGCCTCTCACTAATACGTCCATTTGCTTCCAAATGGGAGTAGATCCTGTCTCGAAGAATTCTCTCCAGTAATTTCCCTACCACTGAAGTAAGGCTCACCGGCCTGTAGTTCCCGGGATTATCCCTGCCACCCTTCTTAAACAGAGGAACAACATTGGCTATTCTCCAGTCCTCCGGGACATCCCCTGAAGACAGCGAGGATCCAAAGATTTCTGTCAAGGCCTCAGCAATTTCCTCTCCAGCCTCCTTCAGTATTCTGGGGTAGATCCCATCCGGCCCTGGGGACTTATCTACCTTAATATTTTTTAAGACACCCAACACCTCGTCTTTTTGGATCACAATGTGACCCAGGCTATCTACACCCCCTTCTCCAGACTCAACATCTACCAATTCCTTCTCTTTGGTGAATACTGATGCAAAGTATTCATTTAGTACCTCGCCCATTTCCTCTGGCTCCACACATAGATTCCCTTGCCTATCCTTCAGTGGGCCAACCCTTTCCCTGGCTACCCTCTTGCTTTTTATGTAAGTGTAAAAAGCCTTGGGATTTTCCTTAACCCTATTTGCCAATGACTTTTCATGACCCCTTCTAGCCCTCCTGACTCCCTGCTTAAGTTCCTTCCTACTTTCCTTATATGCCACACAGGCTTCGTCTGTTCCCAGCCTTTTAGCCCTGACAAATGCCTCCTTTTTCTTTTTGACGAGGCCTACAATATCATTCGTCATCCAAGGTTCCCGAAAATTGCCGTATTTGTCTTTCTTCCTCACAGGAACATGCCTGTCCTGTATTCCTATCAACTGACACTTGAAAGCCTCCCACATGTCAGATGTTGATTTGCCCTCAAACATCCGCCCCCAATCTATGCTCTTCAGTTCCCGCCTAATATTGTTATAATTAGCCTTCCCCCAATTTAGCACATTCATCCTCGGACCACTCTTATCCTTGTCCACCAGTACTTTAAAACTTACTGAATTGTGGTCACTGTTACCGAAATGCTCCCCTACTGAAACATCTACCACCTGGCCGGGCTCATTCCCCAATACCAGGTCCAGTACCGCCTCTTCCCTAGTTGGACTGTTTACATATTGTTTTAAGAAGCCCTCCTGGATGCTCCTTACAAACTCTGCCCCGTCTAAGCCCCTGGCACTAAGTGAGTCCCAGTCAATATTGGGGAAGTTGAAGTCTCCCATCACCACAACCCTGTTGTTTTTACTCTTTTCCAAAATCTGTCTACCTATCTGCTCCTCTATCTCCCGCTGGCTGTTGGGAGGCCTGTAGTATACCCCCAACATTGTGACTGCACCCTTCTTATTCCTGATCTCTACCCATATAGCCTCACTGCCCTCTGAGGTGTCCTCTCGCTGTATAGCTGTGATACTCTCCTGAACAAGTAGCGCAACTCCGCCTCCCCTTTTACATCCCCCTCTATCCCGCCTGAAACATCTAAATCCTGGAACGTTTAGCTGCCAATCCTGCCCTTCCCTCAACCAGGTCTCTGTAATGGCAACAACATCATAGTTCCAAGTAGTAATCCAAGCTCTAAGTTCATCTGCCTTACCCGTAATGCTCCTTGCATTAAAACATATGCACTTCAGGCCACCAGACCCGCTGTGTTCAGCAACTTCTCCCAGTCTGCTCTGCCTCAGAGTCACACTGTCCCTATTCCCTAGTTCTCCCTCAATGCTCTCACCTTCTGACCTATTGCTCCCGTGCCCACCCCCCTGCCATACTAGTTTAAACCCTCCCGTGTGACACTAGCAAATCTCGCGGCCAGGATATTTATGCCTCTCCGGTTTAGATGCAACCCGTCCATCTTATACAGGTCACACCTGCCCCGGAAGAGCTCCCAGTGGTCCAGATAACCGAAACCCTCCCTCCTACACCAGCTGTTTAGCCACGTGTTTGTCTGCTCTATCTTCCTATTTCTAGCCTCACTGGCACGTGGCACAGGGAGTAATCCCGAGATTACAACCCTCGAGGTCCTGTCTTTTAACTTTCTGCCTAGCTCCCTGAACTCCTGCTGCAGGACCTCATGCCTCTTCCTGCCTATGTCGTTAGTACCAATATGTACAACGACCTCTACCTGTTTGCCCTCCCCCTTCAGGATTCCCTCTACCCGTTCGGAGACATCCTGGACCCTGGCACCAGGGAGGCAACATACCATCCTGGAGTCTCTTTCACGTCCACAGAAGCGCCTATCTGTTCCCCTGACTATAGAGTCCCCTATAACTATTACTCTTCTGCGCTTTGACCCTCCCTTCTGAACATCAGAGCCAGCCGTGGTGCCACTGCTCTGGCTGCTGCTGTTTTCCCCTGATAGGCTATCCCCCCCGACAGTATCCAAAGGGGTATATCTGTTCGAGAGGGGGACAACCACAGGGGATTCCTGCACTGACTGCCTGCCCTTTCTGGTGGTCACCCATTTCTCTGCCTGCACCTTGGGTGTGACCACACTTATATAACTGCGATCTATGACGCTTTCCGCCACCTGCATGCTCCTAAGTGCATCCAATTGCTGCTCCAACCGAACCATGCGGTCTGTGAGGAGCTGCAGTTGGGTGCACTTTCTGCAGATGAAGCCATCCAGGACGCTGGAAGCCTCCCGGACCTGCCACATCTCACAGTCAGAGCACAGCACCCCTCTAACTGACATTGCGTCAATTAATTAAAATTAAAATTTGTCTTTTTTTTTTTATAAATACTTTTTTTTTTTTAAATTACAAAGTTACTGTCAACTATCTGTTTCCTAGCACTAGATTTCTAATAGAAATGCGATAGCTAACTATAATATCCTCCGATCTCTGGCTTAGATATCCTCTAAATTATAATTAAGTTATTATGTTTAATTAGTTCCCAAATAGTCAAAAAAATTTAGGTTAGAATCCCAACCAGCCACTCAGGTCACAGCTTTTCTGTCCCCCCCGACACACACAATTTGAAAAAAGGTATAAAAGTAAAAATCACTTGCTTACCTTCTGAGATGTTCTCAGGTTCTCTCGCTGACAGAGACTGCTCCTCCACCTCCAATCCTTGGCCTGCACAATGCTAATAATATATAATATAATATGGCACTTACCTTACACCAATGGGTCTTATTATTAGGTTAGAGGAGGAGGGTGGGTGGGAGACACTACACGTGTAGTGTCTCGGGTTTCCTCTCCACCAGAATTTATTGGGGGGGGGGGGGACTTGCCAGAGGTCGAACTTCCGGTTCCCGCCGAAATCCAATGGGCTGCTCCTGTAAAGGTAAGAGCTTTTAAACTAACTACTCACCTCCCAGAAGGCCCCTGCGCACCGCTGCCGCCGAAATCCAAAGGGCTGCTCCTGTAAAGGTAAGGTTTTTAAACTCACTACTCACCTCCAAGAAGGCCCCTGCGCACCGCTGCCGCCGAAATCCAAAGGGCTGCTCCTGTAAAGGTAAGGTTTTTAAACTCACTACTCACCTCCAAGAAGGCCCCTGCGCACCGCTGCCGCCGAAATCCAAAGGGCTGCTCCTGTAAAGGTAAGGTTTTTAAACTCACTACTCACCTCCAAGAAGGCCCCTGCTCACCGCTGCCGCCGAAATCCAATGGGCTGCTCCTGTAAAGGTAAGAGCTTTTAAACTAACTACTCACCTCCCAGAAGGCCCCTGCGCACCGCTGCCGCCGAAATCCAAAGGGCTGCTCCTGTAAAGGTAAGGTTTTTAAACTCACTACTCACCTCCAAGAAGGCCCCTGCGCACCGCTGCCGCCGAAATCCAAAGGGCTGCTCCTGTAAAGGTAAGGTTTTTAAACTCACTACTCACCTCCAAGAAGGCCCCTGCTCACCGCTGCCGCCGAAATCCAATGGGCTGCTCCTGTAAAGGTAAGAGCTTTTAAACTAACTACTCACCTCCCAGAAGGCCCCTGCGCACCGCTGCCGCCGAAATCCAATGGGCTGCTCCTGTAAAGGTAAGAGCTTTTAAACTAACTACTCACCTCCCAGAAGGCCCCTGCGCACCGCTGCCGCCGAAATCCAAAGGGCTGCTCCTGTAAAGGTAAGGTTTTTAAACTCACTACTCACCTCCAAGAAGGCCCCTGCGCACCGCTGCCGCCGAAATCCAAAGGGCTGCTCCTGTAAAGGTAAGGTTTTTAAACTCACTACTCACCTCCAAGAAGGCCCCTGCTCACCGCTGCCGCCGAAATCCAAAGGGCTGCTCCTGTAAAGGTAAGGTTTTTAAACTCACTACTCACCTCCAAGAAGGCCCCTGCTCACCGCTGCCGCCGAAATCCAATCTATTATTCCATGAACTCAACTTAACATCTTAAATAAACATTGGATCTCTTAACACCCCTTACTTCAAAGATAACTCAGAAAATATTGCAACAGTAAATAACTCCTTAAAATGTTCCTTCAAACTTCCAAGAGACTTAACACCTTTAAACAAAATCTCACCAGGTTAAAGGCTTTACTTTAAATCACCCAAATGATCCAGAGATAGTCTTTCATGGTAGAGATCCAGCTCACTGCAAAACACAGACACACACAAGCTCTTTTCAAAACTTGCAGCTCTCTGGAAACACACAGACGCAAGCTCCTTTTTAAAACTGAAACTAAAAACCTGCAAAATGGCTGACCTAAAGCCCAGCTCCACCCACTCTCTGGCATCACTGTTTTCTTAAAGGTACGTTGCTTAAACATCCATGTCTTAAATGTACCCTCACATGACACCTCCCCCCAAGAAAAAAAAAAACCCATCAACTTCAAGATGGTTTCATTTTTTCATTTTTGCACCGTCCACTAAGAAATGCACAGTAAAAATACTTTTACGTTTCACAAAAAAAAACACACGCAAACAGGCATAATAATATAGTCCATTTTTCTTTGCTCTTCTTCCTCCAATCAAAATCCTTCTCGATTGACAATCTCTTTGAACAAAGTCTCTGCACGATCCATCCATTCCTCTACTCCTCGGCATTTCTCTTCAGAATCAGATAATTTAGTTCAACCTGACCACAGAGACCCTTGCAATTCTCCAATACAGGAGCATTGGTGATCACAGCTTTCAGGCAGTCAAATGCCTGTTGAAAGTCTGCTGTCCATTGAAATTTTTTACATTTCTTCAGCAATTCCATCAGTGGAATAATCACGCCACAAAACTTTTGCACAACTGTTCGATCAAAACCACTCATGCTAAGAAACCGCATTATTTCCCTTCGTCTTGAGGGTATCGGAAAGTCCGCAAGAAAAATGATTCAGGCTTCTCCAAATTCACTTTCGGCTAGGTTCATCACCAAACCTGCCTCCTGACGTCGATCGAAGAACTCCATACGAGGTTTTAAATGTTCTTTCCATGTCTGGAAGTTGGAAATAAAAGCAGATTGTCCCACTTTCTCCATGCAATCCTTCAATGGTGGGATAGGATAAGAGTCCGTTCTTGTAACTGCATTCACCTTTCGATAGTCCATACACAACCGTTGGGTACCGTCTGGTTTAGGTACCATCACTATGGGTGAACTCCATTGGCTGCAACCCACTTCAATTATGCCATTCTTCAGCATACTCTCAATCTCTCTGTTAACCTGTGCCAATTTTAAAGGATTAAGTCTATATGGATGTTGTTTGATAGGAACAGCATTTCCCACATCTACATCATGTATAGCCATTTTAGTACTTCCCAATTTATCTCTACAAACTTGCCCATGTGATATCAATAACTCTTTCAGGTCAGTTTGTTTTTCCTCTGGAAGGTAACTTAACAATTTATCCCAATTTTTAAGAACATCCTCATTTTCCAATTTAATTTGAGGTATGTCAAATTCACTGTCATCTGGATTTGGTTCGTCATTTTGAGTTAGAATCATTAAAACCTCCTTTTTCTCTCCTTCCCTTTCAAAGTACCTTTTAAGCATATTCACATGACACACTCGGTGAGTTTTCCTTCTATCTGGTGTTTTTACCACATAATTCACCTCACTTAATTTCCTTTCAATCTGATACGGTCCACAAAACCTAGCTTTTAAAGGCTCACTCACCTACCACTAGTAACAACACTAAAACTTTATCCCCACTGGCAAAACTACGAACTTTGGATTTCTTGTCCGCTACACATTCATCACATTTTGTGCAACTTTCAAATGTTGTCTAGCCAATTCACCTGATCTATTTAATCGTTCCCTAACATTTGGCACGTAATCCAATAGTATAATTTCCGATTTCTCACCCACCAATTTTTTTTAAATCAATTTAAATGGTCCTCTTACCTCATGACCAAAAATTAGTTCAAAAGGACTAAATTTGGTAGACTCATTAGGTGCATCCCTAATTGCAAACAATACGAATGGGATTCCTTTATCCCAATCCTCTGGATAATCTTGGCAATACACCCTCAACATTGTCTTTAATGTCTGATGCCACCTTTCTAACGCTCCCTGCGATTCTGGATGGTACGCAGTTGATTTAAATTGTTTTATTCCTAAACTATCCATAACATCTTTGAATAACTTTGAAGTAAACTTCGTTTCTTGATCCGATTGAATTTCTTTTTTTTTAAATATATTTATTAAAGTTTTTTAACACAATTTTTCTCCCTTACAAACAATAACCCCCCCCCCCCCCCCCGTAACAAAAAAAAAAACGAGAAATCGCGCAGAGCAAGATATATACATGGCAAAATTATATAGTTACACAGCCTTGTACACTGGCCCTCACCCATACGTGCCAGTTTCCCCAACCCTTCATGTTCTCTCTCACTCATCCACCCTCCCAAGCAGTCCCCCCTTCCCCTTCCCCCCCCCTCCCAGGACGTCCCCACCCCCCCCCCCAAGGTTGCTGCTGCTGCTGACCGACCTTCCTCTAACGCTCCGCGAGATAGTCTCGGAACGGTTGCCACCTCCTGTAGAACCCCTGCACAGACCCTCTCAAGGCGAACTTAATCCTCTCCAACTTTATGAACCCAGCCATATCATTTATCCAGGCCTCTAGGCTGGGGGGCTTTGCCTCCTTCCACATTAGCAAGATCCTTCGCCGGGCTACTAGGGACGCAAAGGCCAGCATGCCGACATCTTTCGCCTCCTGCACTCCCAGTTCGTCCACTACTCCAAATATTGCTAGCCCCCAGCTTGGCTTGACCCGGACTTTCACCACCTGAGATATTGCTCCCGCCACTCCTCTCCAGAACCCCTCCAGTGCCGGGCATGACCAAAACATGTGGACGTGGTTCGCCGGGCTCCCTGTGCACCTTCCACATCTGTCCTCTACCCCAAAGAACCTACTCAACCTCGCCCCCGTAAAGTGCGCTCTGTGGACCACCTTAAATTGTATCAGGCTGAGCCTGGCACACGTGGAGGAGGAATTAACCCTACCTAGGGCATCAGCCCACAGACCTTCCTCGATCTCCTCCCTCAGCTCCTCCTCCCATTTGCCCTTCAACTCGTCTACCAGCGCTTCCCCCTCTTCTTTCAACTCCTGGTGTATTTCCGACACCTTGCCCTCCCCGACCCATACACCTGAGATCACCCTATCTTGAACTTCTTGTGCCGGGAGCAACGGGAATTCCCTCACCTGTCGCCTCACAAAAGCCCTCACCTGCATATATCTAAAGGCATTTCCCGGGGGTAACTCGAACTTCTCCTCCAGTGCCCCTAGGCTCGCAAAAGTCCCGTCGATGAACAGGTCCCCCATTCTTCCAATCCCCGCCCGATGCCAGCTCTGGAACCCCCCGCCCATCTTCCCCGGGACAAACCAGTGGTTACCCCTGATCGGGGACCACACCGATGCTCCCATTGCACCCCGGTGCCGTCTCCACTGGCCCCAGATCCTTAGCGTTGCCGCCACCACCGGGCTCGTGGTATACTTTGTCGGCGAGAGCGGCAGCGGTGCCGTCACCAACGCCCCCAGGCTTGTCCCTTTACAGGACGCCATCTCCATCCTCTTCCATGCTGCCCCCTCTCCCTCCATAACCCACTTGCGGATCCGATTGAATTTCTGTGGGTAGTCCATATCTAGTAAAGAATTTAAGTAACTCCACCACAATCCTTTTAGCTGTAATATTACCTACTGGAATGGCCTCTGGAAACCTAGTTGACACATCCATTATAGTCAAAAGATATTGATTCCTGCTTTTTGTTTTAGGAAGCGGTCCTACACAATCGATTAGGACCCTTGTAAAACGTTCCTGAAATGCTGGAATGGGTATTAAATGCGCTGGTTTTATCACTGCTTGAGGTTTCCCTATCACTTGACATGTGTGACATGATTGACAAAATTTAACTACATCTTTATGTAGTCCAGGCCAATAAAAATGTTTCTGGATCTTAGCTTGAGTTTTCCTTATTCCCAAATGACCTCCCACTGGTACCTCATATGCAACTCGCAACACCTCCTTTCTATACCCTACTGGCAATACTACTTGAACTTCTGCCCACTTTTCATCCGCCTGCATATGTAAAGGTCTCCATTTTCTCATCAAGACATCATTTTTACGGTAATAACACTCTGGTATACTCTCAGATTCCTCTTCCGTATATGCTTTCTGATATATCCGTTTTATTTCTCCATCATTCTGTTGTAACTCCGCCAATTTTCCTGAACTAAAAATATCCCCCTCATCCTCCACCTGTTCTTGTTCTTTTTCAACCATCTGATCAAAAATCGTTTCTGATAATTGCACTTCAACTTCATCTTCACTCTTTGATTTCTCCTCTTGTCTTAACCTGTGACTTTGCGACCTTGTTACTACACAATCCGGAAAAATCCCAGGATATTTGTCCTTCAACACTTTAGTTGTCTGATTTTCCACTGGCTTATCAACCACAGTAGGCATCACTCCCACCTGCGATCCAGCTATATCATTACCCAAGATAAACTGTATTCCTGGACAAGATAGTTTATCTATTACTCCTACTACCACTTCACCACTCTTCACTGGACTTTCCAACCTTACCTTATATAATGGAATGCTACTCCTCTCACCCTGAATTCCACATATTACCACCTTTTCTGGCAACGTTCTTCCCAAACTACATAATTCCTCATCTCTTACCATTAAAGATTGACTAGCTCCTGTATCTCTTAAAATTGTGACTTCTTTACCTGCTCCTCCTGATACACATGAGTAAACTTTACCCACACAAGTAAATTCTTTAAAGAGATCTGGCACCTTCGTATCAATCACCTCTTGATCAGGCTGTACAACCTTTTGCACCTCCTTCGCTTCACTTGGTCTTTCCTTTCCCACTTTAACAAACCCCACTGTCTTATCCTGTTTTACCACATCAGCCTTCCCAGTGCTTTTCTTCAATCACCAACACTGTGACTTTACATGGCCTAGTTTATTACATTTGAAACTTTATTTAATATGTCCCACTCTCTGACATCACTGTTTTCTTAAAGGTACATTGCTTAAAGGTACCCTCACATGACAATAGTCTTAGATAGTTCAACAGTAAGTGTGTATTAACTACTCTAAATGATATACAAAGGTTCAGAAAAGCTCCAAGCTCGGGGCTGTCTCCGTGTTTGCTTCTATGCGTGGTCACGTGCAACACTACACTGACCCCTAAGTGTGGGTCATGTGTTTCCTTCTATCACTAGATGGTACTGTGCTCAGTCCCACATTCATTCTTTCTGTGCTAGACCGTTATACTATACTGTGTAGTTACTTCACCAAGTTTATCTAATTCATAAGCATGCCTGTTACTAGTCCTTCAATTCTTCATTTAACCAGGATTCCCCTTTCTTCATGGTAATTGTGGAATGAGAGATCTCACTGAACCAGATACTTTTATTGACTGATATCAGACTTAGTTGGGTATCTGGAACTAAGCATATTGTTCTTTTCACAGGGATCTTTGAAACATTGTCAGAAAATACAGAACCCCGTGAAACAACAGCCAGCACAGGAAGGAAAAGATCAATGGGTACTTTTTAAAATTGTTTTCAAACACTTTATGTGCTATATTAAATGAACAGAATAATGCTAACAGTGACAACAACTTGCCAATATACAGAACCACATCCCAAGCTGGGGAGAGGAGAGTTTAAATTGCCAGGAGATGAGAATGAGGCAGAAAACGAAAACAAATAAATATAAGAGGTGTTCTTTTCGAGGAACAGTGGGGTTTTGAAGAGAGGTGGATGACATGAGGATAGGAGAGAGGTTTGGGATGAGTAAGGGAGGAGAGAGGATTGAAGGGGAGATAGTATAAGAGGGGGAGGGGATGAGATGGGAGGATGAAGAGGTTAAATGGTATGGGGAGAGTTTGATGAGAGGGTGAATAGGTTGAGTCAAACTCTGAAAGAAAACTTGTGTGTTTGGTCTAATAGTCTTTTGCTCAATGTTTTTTATGATATAGGCAGCCAAACTTAAACAACGGGGTTGTCCAATCAGAGAGGTTGGGAGGAGTTTTACATTAAGGGTTAGCAAAAGGTTTGAGACCTTTATCTGTAGAGGGACAGATCTGTATTCCTCTGTATTGAGGAAGCAAGGGGGCTGCAAAAGGATTTGGACAAGCTAGGAGAGTGGGCAATGAAGTGGCAAATTAAATACAATGTGGAAAAGTGTGAGGTTATGCACTTTGGAAGGAGGAATTTAGGCATAGACTATTTTCTAAATGGGGAAATGCTTCGGAAAGCAGAAGCGCAAAAGGGACTTGGGAGTCCTTGTTCACGATTCTCTTCAGGTTAACGTGCAGGTTCAGTCGGCAGTTAAGAAGGCAAATGCAATGTTAGCATTCATGTCAAGAGGGCGAGAATACAAGACCAGGGATGTACTTCTGAGGCTGTATAAGGCTCTGGTCAGACCCCATTTGGAGTATTGTGAGCGGTTTTAGGCCCCGTACCTAAGGAAGGATGTGCTGGCCTTGGAAAGGGTCCAGAGGAGATTCACAAGGATGATCCCTGGAATGAAGAATTTGTCGTATGAGGAACGGTTGAGGACTCTGGGTCTGTGCTCGTAGGAGTTTAGAAGGATGAGGGGGGACCTTATTGAAACTTACAGGATATTTTGAGGCCTGAATAGAGTAGACGAGGAGAGGATGTTTCCATTTGTAGGAAAAACTAGAACCAGAGGACACAGCCTCAGACTGAAGGGACGATCCTTTAAACCAGAGATGAGGAGGAATTTCTTCAGCCAGAGGGTGGTGAATCTGTGGAACTCTTTGCCGCAGAAGGCTGTGGAGGCCAATTCACTAAGTGTCGTTAAGACACAGATAGATGGGGTCTTGATCAATAAGGGGATCAGGGGTTATGGGGAGAAGGCAGGAGAATGGAGATGAGAAAATATCAACCATGATTAAATGACGGAGCAGACTCGATGGTCCGAGTGGCCTAATTCTGCTCCTCTGTCTTATTGTCTTTGTCTTCTGGATGTTGTTAGTTGTACCTCTTAGCAGAAAGTGAGTATTGGGTGAAGTCCATGTTTACATGGCTTGAGCAGGGAATGGGCTTGAAGTAGGATAAAGGTGAGGACTGGCAGATAAAAGCGAAGCAGATTTTTTTGCCATCTGAGCTTTCCTTTCCATGGGATTTTCCTCTACTCTGTATCTGCCCCAACTAGACCTTGACAGTCGGAGTTATTGCAGGAAATCCCGATCTGACCGACTGCATTGCGCAAAGTACTGGAGTCCACATTGCTCAGATGTTAACATCGAGAGTGAGGAGTTTCTATGACTGGTCTCCGAGCAGGATTATCTCACCACCTCTTCCACTCACATTACAAAAGAATTTGAATGGCGATATAGTGCAAACTTGCTTCCATGGGGTTGGCAATGTATCAAAGCAGCACCAGAAAAATCCAACAGGAGATTAGATGTATTTATTTCACAGGTTAGATTATTCGATGCTTTACTACAAGAGGCTAGATGCAGAAATGATAATACAATTTAAAGGGGAATTGGATAAAGATTTGTAAAGGAGGACTATAAAAGGACAGGAGTAGGACAGCTAAGTGGCATTAGAGTGGTGTGTTTGATAGCAAGGTAGTTTCAGGGAATTAGTTTCAATCCTACCATTGCAGGCTGAGAAATTGAATTAAATTTTTAAAAGTTTGCAAATATAAAAACTGGTATCTCAAAGTTTTTACAATGCAGACGGCCCCCCGACCGGCACACGCGACTGCCGCCGATTCTCCAGTCGCCGGAGAATCGCGTCCTGGTGTCGGAGCGGCGTGGCGGGAATTTCCGGCGTCACCGCCGATTCTCCGACCCAGCGTGGGCTCGGAGAATCCCGGCTCACATCTTTCTTTCTAATTCCTCTTAAATGTGCAAGTTAGCTGGGGTTACAGGGATACAATGGAATAGTTGGCCTAGGTAGGGTGGTCTTTCAGAGGTATAGTGCAAACTTTATGGGCCGAATTGCCTCCTTCTGCACTTCAGGAATTCTATTTGTCTGAAGTATTTGCTTCAAATATTCCTTGTGGTAGAAGTTTCACATTCGAACCAGTCTCTGGGTTAAGAAGTTTCTCCTGAATTCCCTGTTGGATTTATTTTTTTAAAAATCTTTTTTATTGGCATTTTCAAATTTATAAATAGTTATGTACATTGTTGGCCGTGTTTATTCACTGTACAACACAGAAAGGTTTGTTTTACCTTCCCTTAATTTCCCCAATTTACATTCTGCCGCCCTCTGGCTCGGCATGTGGTCCCTCCCGCCCGCCCCCCCCGACCCGCCCACCCGCCCTTGTGTCCCCCCCGGTCTGTTTTGGGGGCTGTTCCCCCCCCCTCCCCTTCCCCCCTCCCCTTCTTTTCTTCCCCCGTCAACTTCGGCTGTGTTTCCCCTGTGATTCAGGGGGGCAGGGGGTTGCCCCCTCCCTCTCTTCCACCCTGTGTGATTGGGGGGGGGGCGGGGTCGGTTACACATTGTCCCTTTTGTGTCCCTCCAGCCTTTTCTCCTCTCCCCCCCCCCTCCTCCCCTGGGTTGCGCGTTCCTATGGTTCCCCCCGTCTTTATTTTTATTTTTCCTTCCCTTTTCTTTCTACTTTCCCGTTTCTGCAACTTATTTGTTGGTGCTGGCCTCAAACAGATTCTGGAACAAGCCGACAAATTGCCCCCGTGCATTTAGGAAGCCTTCCTCCACCCCTCGGATGGCATACTTAATATTCTCCAGGTAGAGAAATTCCGTAAGGTCAGCAAGCCAGTCTGCAGCTGTGGGTGGTGCTGCTGATCGCCAGCCGAGCAGGATTCTCCGGCGTGCGATTAGGGAAGCGATAGCTAGGGCATCGTCCCTCGTCCCCATGTGTAGCTCTGGCTGCTCCGATATCCCGAAGATTGTCACTCTCGGGCACGGCTCCACCCTCACCCCACAACCTTGGACATCGCATCGGAGAAGGCTGTTCAGAACCCAGCTAGTTTGTGACAAGCCCAGAACATGTGGGTGCGGTTAGCCAGACTCCTCTGGCACCGTTCACATTTGTCCTCCACCTCCAGGAAGAACCTACTCATTCGGGTTCTGGTTAGGTGTGCTCTGTGCACCACTTTGAACTGCATGGGGCTGAGCCTTGCGCAGGAGGAGGTTGGCTTGGCCCTGCTCAGTGTCTCGCTCCAGAGTCCCCACCCACTTCTGCCCCAGTTCATCCTCCAATTTCCGCCTGGTCTCATCCAGTGGTGTTCGCGCTCAATTGGACAAAGAGGAGAGTTGAATACAACTGAGGCTTTATTGCTCTAAGATGTGTGGCCTCCCACAGCAGCTGGTGAAATGGATGCTGCACGGAGGACACGCATATTTATACTCCACCTACTTGGCAGAGCCAGCAGGCAGAGACTACCGCCGTACCTGTAGTACAGGTCCTACCGTACATCACCTAATATAGGTGCAACAGTGGTTTACCACATTCACCCCCTGTTAAAATTGAGTCCAGCTGGGGTGGTGGAGAACTATATACAGCAATTGAATTTACATAATTCAATATTTGCGGGAAAAAAAAATTATTTTGAAGTCCAGTGAACCAGTTAGAGGTTTAACCGGTCCGGGGCCTTGATGTGCCGCTGGGAGCGACGCAGTGGTGGCGGCGATGCTGATGCTGGTCTGGTCTTCGGTGACTCCAGGAGCGTGCCAAAATCCTCTTTATCCTCGGGCTGTAGCCACCTGAGTTGGCCACTTCCCGACTTAAAATGGAGAACAGCAAAGGCTGAAGGGAAATTCAGCCAACACAGGCAAAAATTAGCAGGTGCAAGTTTACTGTGTATTAGACTCTGCAGAAACCCAGACAGCATTGATACAAGCAGCCATCTGCATAGTAATGAGCAATCCCGGGAACAATCAAAACATTTTGAGCTAAACTAGGCCAAGCCAAACTCCTCGGCGCCAACAGGAGCCAACACAAAAGAGGTTAACAGACACTTAAAGACCGCCCAATGATCAGGGAACAGCTCCAATATTGGAGAAATCGAACCAAGCGATTGGAACGAAGTCCAATCACTTGAAACCAGGTACGGGGTCCGCCCCGAAGGGCGGGAAGCCCCTGGGGACTATAAAGTAAAGCCCCCGTTCAAATCGCCCTTCTTGACAGGGTCACTCAGCAACGCGAAGCAACCCCTGAGAGTGAACTGTCCAGCGGCCTCTAAGAAAGTAAGTCTCAAGTCAACGCTCGCTACGAGATAGGCGCTCCTAGCTACCAGTCCATACCAGCTTTTGAATCCCGCAGACTCAGGACCTGAACGAAAGGCCATTTGTTCCCCTGACCTGGTGGGCCAGTCCGAAGCTAAGTATAGGCCTGTTAGTTCTAGAAATAGCCTAGAAAGTAGAGTTTATGCATGAGTTGCGATTTACTGTGTATAATAAATGTGCTTCGATTTGAATCTTACTAATTGGTGTGTTGAGTTATTGATCATTACTTGAACTTGAACCTCGTGGCGGTATCATAAAGATACCTGGTGACTCTAGAGCAAAGGTTATAAAACAGAGCCAATTGAACCAACCAAAAGTTAGCAACAGGGCGTGGGCAGGGGGAGGACGGATGGTCCTGGGGGGGGGGGTTGCTGCTGGGAGCGCCTGGGTAGGGGGGTTGGAGCCGGGCCAGAGGTGTGTGTGTGTGTGTGTGTGTGGAACCTGCTGGTGCCAGGTCCCTGAGGGAGACAGTATCCTGGCGGCCATCGGGGTACGCGGTTCGCATGGAGCAACTGCACCCTCTCCACCAACGGGTCCGCCTTGTGGAGTTGGACGTGCCTACGGAGAAGAATGGGTCCTGGAGCTGCGAGCCAAGTCGGGAGCGACACACTGGATGTGGACTTCCTGGGGAAGGCAAAGTGACGCTCATGGGGTGTGTTGTTAGTGGCGGTGCACAGTAGTGACCAAATGGAGTGTAGTGCATTGGGGAGGACCTCCTGCCAGCAGGAGACCGGGAGGTTCCTGGACCGTTGGGCCAGTTGGACGGCCCTCCAGTCAGTCCCGTTCTCCCTCTCTACCTGTCCGTTTTCCCGGGGGTTATAGCTGGTCGTCCTGCTGGAGGTGATACCCTTGCTGAGCAGGAACTGACGCAGCTCATCACTCATGAATGAGGATCCCCTGTCACTGTGGATGTAGGCAGGGAAACCGAACAGAGCGAAGATTGTGTTGAGGGCTTTGATGACGGTGACAGACGTCATGTCAGGCATGGGATGGCGAAGGGGAATCTGGAGTACTCATCAACTACACTGAGAAAATACATGTTACGGTCGGTGGAGGGGAGGGGCCCTTTGAAATCCATGCTGAGGCGTTCAAAGGGGTGGGAGGCCTTCACCAGGCGCGCACGGTCTGGCTGGTAGAAGTGCGGTTTGCACTCCGCACGGACCTGGCAGTCCCTGGTGATTGTCCGTACTTCCTCGACGGAGTAGGGCAGATTGCGGGCCTTTATGAAATGGTACAACCGGGTGATAAAGACTGTCGTGCAGGACCTGGAGTCGGTCTACTTGTGCGCTGGCACATGTACCTCGGGATAGGGCCTCTGGGGGCTCGTTGAGCTTGCCGGGACGATACAAAATCTCGTAGTTGTAGGTGGAGAGCTCGATCCACCACCTCAAGATCTTATCATTCTTGATCTTGCCCCGCTGTGTGTTATTGAACATGAAGGCTATCGACAGTTGGTCAGTGAGGAGAGTGAATCTCCTGCCGGCCAGGTAATGCCTCCAGTACCGCACAGCTTCAACGATAGCTTGGGCCTCTTTTTCAACAGAGGAGTGCCGAATTTCGGAGGCATGAAGGGTTTGGGAAAAGAATGCCACGGGCCTGCCTGCCTGGTTGAGGGTAGCAGATAGGGCGATGTGTGGGAGGGGGTACACGTCGAGCTGCTTCTACCGATTGATGGTCTGGCTGTAGCCCACGACCATTCTGTATTTCTCCCCACTTTTAACTACTACCACATGGGCTCTCCAGGGGCTGTTGCTGGCCTCGATGATGCCTTCCCGAAGCAGCCGCTGGACCTCGGACCTGATAAAGGTCCTGTCCTGGGTGCTGTACCGTCTGCTCCTGATGGCGACGGGTTTGCAATCCGGGGTTAGACTTGCGAAGAGGGAAGGTGGATCGACCTTTAGGGTCGCGAGACCGCACACAGTAAGGGGTGGTAGCGGCCCGCTGAATTTCAGGGTTAGGCTCTGGAGGTTACACTGGAAGTCCAGGCCGAGTAGCAGGGCAGCGCAGAGGTTAAGGAGGACGTAGAGGCAGAAACCGCTGAAGTCTGCGCCCTGGACCGTGAGTGTGACCGTACAGTACCCCCGGATCGCCACGGAATGGGGTCCGGAGGCTAGGGAGATTCTTTGGTTAGCGGGGTGTACCGTGAGGGAGCAGCGCCTTACCGTATCCGGGTGGATGAAGCTTTCGGTGCTCCCGGAGTCCAGCAGGCAAGAAGTCACATGTCCGTCAATTTTAACGCTGGCCGATGTGGTGGCCAGGTTGTGCGGCCGAGACTGGTCGATGGTCACTGAGACGAGTCATGGTTGGTCGTTGCTGGTGTCGGATGGTGGGGTGCCCAGGGGGCACGGGTCCTGGAACGCTGGTGGTGCCCATGTGCCGTGGGGGAGACAAGATGGCGACGTCTGAAGATCTTGGGGAGGACAAAATGGCGGCGCCCATGGGCCGCACGTGGTGGGGGTTGAACAAGCTGGCGGCACCCATGGGCCGCACGTGTTGCACGGAGGGGAAGATGGCGGCGCACACTGGCCGCACATGATCCGGGGGGGCGAAGATGGCGGCGCCCATTGTGCGTAAACGAGGGGGTGAGGGCGATAGCAGCGACTGCGCGGGCCTGGCACACCGTGGCGAAGTGCCCCTTATTATCGTGAGCCTTACGAAGGGCAGCGCGGGCCGGGCAGCGTTGGCGGGGGTGTTTTTGCTGGCCGCAAAAGTAACATCGGGGACCGTGGCGCAGGCGTATTGACTGGGTAAAGCCCCCGCTGGGGCGGCCGTCTGTGGGGTCCACGATGCATAGGCGGGGTGGGCCATGGGGATGGGGGTGTAGGCCTGAATATTGCGCGAGGCGACCATCATAGAGAGTGCAAGCTTCTTTGTCTCTGCAAGATCGAGCGTGGCCCCTTCTAAAAGTTGCTGGCGTATGAGGTCTGACCCAATCCCCGTAACAAAAGCGTAAGGAGGTCAGAATGTTCAGTGGCCGTAACGGCCTGACAGTCACAGTCCCGGACTAGTGGGATTGGGGCCCGCCAGAAGTCTTCTATGGACTCACCAGTAGAGTTCAGCAATTTCCGGCTCTACGTCCTCCCCAACCTCTGCGCTGCCTTGCTACTCAGCCTGGACTTCCAGTGCAACCTCCAAAGTCTCACTCTGAAATTTGGTGGGCCCCTACCACTCCTTACTGTATGCGGCCTCACAACCCTTAAGGTCGACCCACCTTCCCTGTTTACAAACCTCACCCCGGATTGCAAACCCGGCGCCACCAGGAGCAGACGGTACAGCGCCCAGAACAAGACCTTCATCAGGTCGGAGGTCCAGCGGCTACTGCGGGAGGGCATCTTTGAGGCCAGCAATAGAATCTGGAGAGCCCAAGTGGTAGTTGTAAAAACTGGGGAGAAAAACAGGATGGTCATCGACTACAGTCAGACCATCAATCTGTACACGCAGCTCGACACGTAACCCCTCCCACGCATATCTGATACGGTCAATCAGATTGCACAGTACCGGGTCTTCTCTACAGTGGACCTGAAATCTGCCTACCACCAGCTCCCCATCTGAAAGGCGGACTGCCAATACACGGCCTTCGAAGCAGACGGCTGCCTTTACCATTTCCTTAGGGTTCCCTTCGGCGTCACTAATGGGGTCTCGGTCTTCCAACGGGAGATGGACCGAATGGTTGACAGGTACGGACTGCGGGCCACCTTCCCGTACTTCGATAACGTCACCATCTGCGGCCACGATCAGCAGGACCACGACGCTAACCTTTCCAAATTTCTCCACACCGCCAAACTCCTGAACCTGACGTATAACGAGGGGAAGTACGTTTTTAGCACCAACCGCTTAGCCATCCTTGGCTATGTGGTGCAAAATGGAGTTCTAGGGCTCGACCCCGATCGCATGCGCCCCCTCATGGAACTCCCACTGCCCCAAGGCTCTCAAACGATGCCTGGGGTTCTTCTCATACTATGCCCAGTGGGTCCCTAACTATGCGGACAAGGCCCGCCCACTCATTCAGTCCACAGATTTTCCCCTGACGGCCGAGGCTCACCAGGCCTTCAACCGTATCAAGGCCGACATCGCCAAGGCCGCGATGCATGCGGTCAATGAGACCCTCCCCTTCCAAGTCGAGAGCGCTGCACCAGTCGTTGCTCTGGCCGCCACCCTCAACCAGACAGGCAGGCCCGTGGCATTCTTTTCCCGCACCCTCCATGCTTCCGAAATTCAGCACTCCTCTGTCGAAATGGAGGCCCAAGCTCTCGTTGAAGCTGTGCGGCTATTGGAGGCATTACCTGGCCGGCAGGAGATTCACTCTCCTCACTGACCAAATGTCAGTTGCCTTCATGTTCGATAACACACAGTGGGGCAAGATCAAAAATGATAAAATCTTGAGGTGGAGGATTGAGCTCTCCACCTACAATTACGAGATTTTGTATTGCCCCGAGCCCCCCGATGCCCTATCCCGAGGTACATGTGCCAGCGCACAAGTGGACCGACTCCGGGCCCTACACGATGGTCTCTGTCACCCAGGGGGTCACCCGGTTCTTTCATTTCATAAAGGCCCGCAACCTGCCCTACTCCATTGCGGAGGTCAGGCCGGTCACCAGAGACTGCCAGGTCTGCGCGGAGTGCAAACCGCACTTCTACTGGCCAGACCGAGCGCACCTTGTAAAGGCCTCCCGTCCCTTTGAACGCCTCAGCATGGACTTCAAAGGGCCCCTTCCGTCCTCCGACCAAAACACGTATTTCCTTAACGTTGTCGACGAATTTCCCTTTGCCATCCCATGACGTCTGCCACAGTCATCAAAGCCCTCAGACTGTTCGGTTTCCCCGCTTACATCCACAGCGACCGGGGATCCTCCTTTATGAGTGATGAGCTGCGTGAATTCCTGCTCAGCAAGGGCATTGCCTCGAGCAGGACGACCAGCTACAACCCCCGGGGAAACAGGCAGGTGGCGAGGGAGAAGGGGCGGTCTGGAAGGCCGTCCTTCTGGCCCTATGGTCTAAAAATCTCCCGGTCTCCTGCTGGCAGGAGGTCCTCCCCGACGCGCTCCACTCCATCTGATCGCTACTGTGCAGCGCGACTAATGCAACGCCCCATGAACGACTCCTTGCCTTCCCTAGGAAGTCCACCTCCGGGGCTTCGCTCCCTACCTGGCTGTCAGATACAGGACCCGTTCTCCTCTGCAAGCACGTGTGGCTCCACAAGGTGGACCCGTTGGTCGAGAGTGTACAGTTACGCCATGCAAACCCGCAGTACACCTACGTGGCGTACCCCGACGGCCGCCAAGACACAGTCTCCCTCAAGGACCTGGAACCAGCTGGGTCCCCACCCCCTCCCCCAACTGCCCCGGCGCCACCCATCCTCCCCCCGCGCACCTCGTCACAGCCCCGCTCCAGAACGATCCGTCCTCCCATTGGTTCCACCTGGGGATGAAGGTGAGGACCACACGCTCCCGGAGTCACCGGCGACCGAGCCGCCGCCTGCATCGCCACCGGGACTGCGGCGCTCACAGCGGAGGATCAAGACACCCGATCGGCTAAATTTGTGAACTTTTCGCTAACTGTACATTTTAAAATTGCTCACTTACATGTAAATAGTTTCTCCACCACCCCCGCTGGATGCTTTTTTAACAGGGGATGAATGTGGTCGTCACCACTATTGTGTATATTGTATATATGAGAAGGAAAATGGTAAGCCTCCTGTACTGCAGGTACTGGGGTAGATCCCTGCCTGCTAGCTCCGCCCAGTAGGCAGAGTATAAATGTGTGTGCTCACCGAGCTGCAGCCATTTCGACAGCAGCTGTAGGAGGCAACACATCTCTGCGTAATAAAACCTCGATTACTCTCTACTCTCGTCTCGTCGTAATTGATAGTGCATCAGTATGGCTAGGGGGAATTTGTGATTGCCGCAGATGGGAGCCTTGGGGGACATCCTAGTCAGTCCGAAGTGCTGCCTTAGTTGGGCCCATGTTTTCAGTGTGGCCGCTACCACTGGGCATGATGTGTATTTTGCTGAGGGGGATGGGAGTGCTACTGTAGCCAAGGCCCAGATGGTCGTCCCCTTGCAGGAGGCCTCCTCCATCCGCACCCACTCTGAGTTGGGTTTGTTTACCCATCCCCTCACTCTTTCTGCCGTTGCTCTTCAGTGGTAGTACTGCAGGTTTGGTAAGGCCAAGTCACCTTTTGTCCTTTGCAGTGTCGATTTGGGAACTCGCGAGTTCTTACCCCCCAACACAAACGCCATAATTAAGCTGTCTACATTTTGGAAAAAGGCCTCAGGGATGAAGATCGGTATGGATCTAAACAGGAAGAGGAACCTTGGCAGCACGTTCATCTTGATCGTCTGCACCCTCCCCGCCAGGGAGAGTGGGAGTGCACCCCACCTTTTTGTTCCTTTTTAACTTCCTCCACCAGGCTGGTCAAGTTCCATTTGTGGATCTGTGTCCAGTCTCTGGCTATTTGGATCCCCAGGTATCGGAATCTGTTCTGGGCTGTTTGAACAGGAGCCCCTTCAGCTCTATTCCTCCCCCTTTTGGGTTCACTGACAATGTCTTGTTTTTGCCCAGGATAAGTTTGTAACCCGAGAAGGTTCCAAACTCTTTCATGAGCTGCATGATTGCCCTCAGTCCCTCCTCCAGCTTTGAGACATACAGGAGCAGGTCATCTGCATAGAGTGAGACTCTGTGCTCTCTGTCTCCTCTCTGGATTCCCTTCCAGCTTTTCGCATCCCGTAGGGCTATCGCCAAGCGTTCGATAGCTGGTGCAAACAAGAGTGGGGACAGTGCGCATCCCTGCCTTGTGCCTCTTTGTAGCTGGAAGCATTCAGAGCTGGTGGTGTTAGTTCGGACACTCGCTTTGGGAGCGTTGTACAGGAGCCTCACCTAGGCGGTGAATCTCGCTCCTAGCCCAAACTGTTCCAGTACCTCAAGGAGGTATTTCCATTCGACATTCCATTCCATTCCTTAGTGTCCAAAATTACCCTTAGTGTTGGGTGGGGTTACTGGGTTATGGGGATAGAATGGAGGTGTTGACCTTGGGTAGGGTGCTCTTTCCAAGAGCCGGTGCAGACTCGATGGGCCGAATGGCCACCTCCTGCACTGTAAATTCTATGATAATCTATGACTCTGTCGAAGGCCTTTTCTGCATCCAGGGAGACGATCACCTCTGGTGTTCTGTCCCCGGGGGGGGGCATTATCACATTCAGCAGCCGCCTGATGTTCGCTGTGAGCTGCCTACCCTTGACAAAGCCGATTTGGTCCTCTGCGACCATCTCTGGTACGCAGCCCTCCAGCCTTTTGGCCAGGACCTTTGCGAGTATTTTCGCATCCACGTTCAGCAGTGAAATGGGTTTGTATGATCCACATTCCGTCAGGTCTTTATCCTTTTTGGGTATCAATGAAATTGTGGCTTGCGCTAGCGTAGGGGGTAGGGTGCCCCTTGCCAGCGAGTCCATGAACATGTCCCTTAGGTGTGGGGCCAGGGCTGGTGCAAATGTTTTATAGAAGTCCGCCGGGAACCCGTCGGGTGGTGCCTTCCCCGCCTGAATAATGGAGTTAATGCTCTCCATGATTTCTCCCAGGTCTATTGGTGCTTCCAGCCCTGCCCCCGTTCTGTCTTCCCCCACAATTGGTAGTTCCAGTCCATCGAGGATCTGTTTCATGCCCGCGTCCCAGTCAGGGAGCTCGGAGGTATACAGTCCTCGGTAGAAGGTCTTGAATGCTTGATTGACTTCTTTTTGTTCTGCTACCAGTCTGCCTCTGCCATCCTTTACCTGCGCTATTTCCCTCGTGGCTGCCTGCTTTCTCAGCTGGTGAGCCAGTAGGCGGCCAGCCTTGCCCCAGTGTTCATAGAAGATCCCCCATGTCTGGCGGAGTTGGTACACTGCTTTCCTAGTAGATAGCAGGTTAAAGTCCATTTGCAGCATTTTCCTCTCCGCCAGTAGCTCTACGGTCGGGGCCTATGAGTACTTTCTGTTGACTTCCAGAATGGAGTCAATCAGCTGCTGCCTGGCCGCCCTCTCTTCCCTATCTCTACTTACCTTGTAGGTTATGATCTCTCCTCTGATCACGGCCTTCAGTGCCTCCCAGAACATCGAGGGTGAGACCTCCCCATTTTGGTTGTTACTAATGTAATCGCCTATGGCCTGCAATGTTTTCTGGCAGAAGGCCCTGTGGGCCAGGAAGTCCGTGTCCAGCCTCCATGTGGAGTGCTGGGCACAGCCCGTCTCCAACCTCACATCTGTGTAATGTGGAGCATGATCGGAGATGACGATCACAGAATATTCCGCTCCTATGATCCCTGGAAGCACCGATTTCCCCACTGCAAAGACGTCGATGTGGGTGTATATCTTGTGCACCTGCGAAAAGAATGAGAACTTTTCTCCCGGTTGTAGGAACCTCCATGGGTCCACTGCTCCCATCAGTTCCATGAATGTTCCCAGTTCCCGAGCTATGCCTGTCTTTCTCTCCATTCTGGGGTTTGATCGATCGGTCAGTGGGTCCTGTACGCAGTTAAAGTCGCCCCCCCATAATCAGTCGGTGTGAGTCAATGCCGGGGATTTCCGCCATGGTCTTCTTTATGAATTCCGTGTCGTCCCAGTTGGGAGCGTACATATTACCAGTACGACCGGTGCCCCTTCCAAGACACCGCTGACCGTGACCTACCGTTCCCCCTGGGTCCGTAACCGTCCTAGTCTTCGTAAACCTCGTCCTCTTGCTGATCAGTATGGCTACTCCCCTTGCCCCGTAGCCTGAATGGTATGTCTGTCCCACCCAGCTCTTTCTTACCAGCAGTCGGTCCTTCTCCCTCAGTTTACCTACAGGAGGTACACCTATGTCGGCCTTCCGGCTTCTTAGGTGGGCAAAGACTCTGGTTCTTTTCACCAGGCAGTTAAGTCCCCTTAAGGGACTTCCAGCTAATAATCATGGTTGGGGGTTTCTGACCCCACCCCGGTCCTGCGGGATCACCAGACTTACCTGGCGGACGTGCCCCTGCACTCTGGGGTTTCCCTTTGTTAGGGGGCAGTCCAAAATGGCCACTGTAGCCACTCTCACCATGAGGCCGGGCCCCTGCGTTCCAAGGTTTATCCAATGGGCTGAAGGGCCTCTTCTGCAATGTATTATTCTGTGACTCTGTGTGTTCATGCCATCTTAAATATCTAGTTCTTTTAATAATATGGGGTGTGATCTACCCGAACGGGAACAGAGTCCCATAGTGAGCGTGTTTAGCCGGGTCTTTCCTGATGCTTGAAGCATCGAGAATCATCATGCTATTGAACTCAGATTCGGGTAGATACAGGACGTCAGCGGGGATCGCCCCAATGAGGCCGCACTTAGCCCGTTTTCTGCACTGAGCAGCTCTGCTCACCGGAGTTCCTCAATGCAGAAGGAGATCGGCGCACCATTTTTAAATGCCGTCCCGATCTCTCGCCTCCCCGACGTGACCCCTGACCCCCCCCCCAACTCCAACTCACCTATAAGGGGGTCCTCAGGCTAGCTGTCTCACTCTAACATGCATATTTTCCAAAAGGTGATTTGCTCACAATGGGCGGGATTCACATTGCAACATCTCACAAGATCGTGTTATCTCTCGTGAGGCATGGCAAGCTAGGTTGACCCAGGAAGGGGGATAACGTGGCCGATAGATTGCGCCCATGGTAACCAGAGCTGATCATAGTGCTCCAAGTCTGGTCTAACCAAGGTTCTATGAGGGTTTAACACGATTCTTTGCTTTTCAATTGTGTCCCTGAAGAAATGGGGCGTGATTCTCCGCTCCCGCGCAAGATCCATCCGACATCTTCTTGTGGGACGGCCTCGGGGAGGACGGCAACCACGCATGCGCGGCGCCGGCCGCGTCATTTACGCGGTGCTGCTTTTACGCGGCGCCAAGGCCCGGTGCGCGTAAATGACGCGACGCCGCTCCTAGCCCCCCCCCAGGGGCGGAAGAATAGGGGGCTGGGAGCGGGCTCTGACTCCGGTTTTCACTCCAGCGTCGGCACTTAGACTCCCGATGGGAGAATTGGGCCCATGAACTCCAATATTTTTTTTTTACATTTTAAGGCCTTATTAACCTACAGTGTTGCTATAAATCATTTGCACATTCGTACTCAAAGATCTCTTTGTACTTGTACACCTATTTACTGAGATCAAAATATATTACATCTACTACATTACCCCTATCTAGCCTTTCTAGTACTTCTTCAAATAATTCAATACTTGTAAGTTTGACTATCATTTTGGAATCCATGCTTTTCATTATATTTTCAGTTTCTAGATTTATGAAATTACATCTTTGAGTAACAATTGATGCGCAGGTGTCGAAGAGTGCCCTTGTGTTAATGTATTCGCCTATACACTTAATTAGGCAGAAATTTGCAACTAAACTTCTCGGGTGCAAAATCAAATTTTATTTGGTATCTATTGATTATAAAAAGGGTAAATCTTCTTGTGTTACAAAATCAAATGTTCTCAATACAGGCCCCTGCCTGCAGAAGGCCTCACTTCAGATGATTATTTTTAGTAACTTACAAAACGACTTGAATTCAAAATATAACAGCAGTAACGATTTAATTGCTCAAAACAAACAGCTGCGCAGATTAGAAGGTGAAAATGGAAATATGAAACAAAGATAGTAGACAGCTAGATAGTATAGGTGATCCTGGAAGGGAAAATGGTCGCCTGAACTACTATTTTTAAGGAATTTGTTATCAATCTAAGTCAATCTATTCCTACCCCTGTAACATGCTGATTGGTTTGGGTGAGTTTTCAATACATTTGATTTGATGATTGGGTTGTTAATCTTCAATGTGCCACATTATTTCATTGAATTTTAAAGTTTATATAAATGTTGCATGTGGACTTCTTTAGTGTGTGTTGGAATGCAAACTCTGCTCTTATCATTGGACTGGTATGAGCTGAAATCTGCAATTCCTTTCTTTTGAACAATGGAGAGTTCATATGAACTATAATGTCAATTTGACCCTCAGTAGAAATGTTGCATTTGCTTCTAGCTCGACTGCAAAATGTTTCAAATGCAGTGCTTTATTTCTGCAAGCTGTGTGCTTTTGCAAACTGATGTTATGTTTGTTCATTTTTGCAGTGTCATGATGGAATCTATTTTCAAATGATTTTTGAACTGGGCTTTTATATTTATAATAAAATGGCTAATTAATGATCCTTTTACTTATCAGAAATAGCAGGTTTCCTTCAGCAGGTTAGGTGGATTGGCAATGCTATATCATCCCTTAGTGTCCAACGGTTAGTTGGGGTTACGGAGATAGGTCCGGGGTTTGGGCCTAGGCAGGGTACTCTTTCTGAGGGTCGGTGCAGACTCGATAGATCAAATGGCCTCCTTCTGCACCTTTCTGTTCCATGAACATTAGCTTTCCTCAATCAGCATTAAGCAAATCAGTCCATATACTTCTGAACTTTTTATGTATTTTTATATATAGGAATTAGATTAGCTTTGTGGCAGTCCTCTGATACGATTTCCTTTTCTAATTTAAAAAATATATAAATGTAAAAGTGCCTCATCTATCTCTTTCCTAACTTATTTTAATATATACAGTAAAGTGATTACTAGGTTGTCAAATTATTGTAAAAATCCAACTACCTGATTAATGTTCCTTTGGAAAAGAAACCGTCACTCTTTCAGATCTATACTTGATTTTGAACCACCACTAATGAAGTTGAATCTTAATTTCCCTTGCAAGCCAAGAAAACCACTCAGTTGTACAAAAATGTTACCCTCTTATAACAGCATTCTGGGCGAACCTCATCACATGGACTATAGCAGCTCAGGTTCCTCCATCGCCTTCTCGTGGTAATTAGGGTTGGACAATAAATGTCGGCTTTCACTATGCTTACCACATCTCCACAAGGAACAAAACAATGCCCCAGTTAGGAGGCAGCAGTGACATTTCTATGATTCTATGAATTCATTCTTAATAAGTTACATACTTATACATTGGTTTTTCATAGGACTGCGATATGGAGGGAAGTGAATGTTTGTATTTTGAGTGCACACTCACGGAAGCGAAACAGGATATCAGTCTAACAGCAAAGCTGCCATTGAGCAATTTAAAACAGGTAAAATTTGATTTAATTTCTGATGTAAAACACAAGACTTTATCTTTGCAAATCCCTAGGGCAGACTTTTCTGAAAAAATGGCAAAGTGTCAGATTCTGGCTGAACACAGGTGGATTTCGCCACAGGAACATAGCCAGGCTTTCTGTCCAGATCTTCTGACATTTGTCAGAAATAAATTGGTGGGCATTTTTCGCGCAGTCACTCTGACGTAGCAGGGTCTCATAAAGCTGGCAAGTCCGTCCATACAGAGATTGGGGCGCCACCTTTAAAGGATACGGGCAGCACGGTAGCATTGTGGATAGCACAATTGCTTCACAGCTCCAGGGTCCCAAGTTCGATTCCGGCTTGGGTCACTGTCTGTGCGGTGTCTGCACATCCTCCCCGTGTCCGCGTCGGTTTCCTCCGGGTGCTCCAGTTTCCTCCCACACTGCAAAGATGTGCAGGTTAGGTGGATTGGCCATGATAAATTGCCCTTAGTGTCCAAAATTGTCCTTGGTGTTGGGTGGGGTTACTGGGTTGTGGGGATAGGGCGGAGCTGTTGACCTTGGGTCGGGTGCTCTTTCCAAGAGCCGATGCAGACTCGATGGGCCGAATGGCCTCCTTCTGCACTGTAAATTCTATGAAATCTATGATACCCCAATCAACGAGAACACTGAACTGACTCCCACCCCTCATTGCCATGGAGGACACCCCCCATAAGCAATGGGGCACCCCCCACCAGACCACTGATGTCTTATTGGGCAATCTGCCCCCTTTCCCCCCCGCCTGCACATTCCCTGATGCGCACCCCTCTTCCCTCCCCCCTCCCCACCGGACAAAAGGAGAAGCCCTTTTCCCCAATGGAGAAGGGTGTTATCCCTCTCAGTGACCCCTCTCAGTGCCCCCTCTCAGTGCCCCTGGCACTGCCCCCTGTGGAATCTGCCAGGGTGCCAAGGGGAATAGTTCAGACTTGGCCCTAAACCCTGGGGCCTCCAGGGGCCCCCTGGCATCACAACTGGTTCACAATTTTTAAAACCAGTAGTGATGTTATGCCGCTGAGGGGACATCACAAGGGGTTGGAAGGTATGGCGTTAAACCGCTGAATTATATTTGAATATAAATAAATTAATGGATCGTGTCACTGGCAGGTGTGGCCAGGGAGGTCTCAAACCGAGGTCGCGCTGGCGCAAGTCCCATTATGGCCATCTTGCGAGATTAGCGGCCATAATAGGATTTGCATGTGCGTCAAACGGGCCAAAAAAATTGCGACCTTAATCTGTATTTCATCTTGTTTTCATTGTGTACTTTAGCGTTCAATACTGAGTGTGGGGTGTGATGAGTGTAGAAATTTATATATATTGGCCTGGATCCTCGCCTCACAACGTCGACAATTCGGATCGAGCAGGCGGAGAATCTGCCAGGCTCCAGGCTCTAATGGTGGCGGGATCGAGGTTCCCGCGTACCTGCCAGTGGGAGGATGCTGATGGATGCAAAAGGATCCGAATAAACCATTTGCATCCACTTAGTGGGCCCAGGATCAGAGCTTCCGGCCCTCGCGATTCTCCAGTCCTCCGGGCCGGGAATCAGGTGGGCGGATCACTATTGGTATTTAGCAGCGTGGCCCGAACATGGTCGACCTGACTTGGGCCAAGGGGGTTAGCCCTTCAGGAAGTTCCCCCAAAACCCACCCGAGAGCCAACCTCCCCGACAATGCACGACCTGCCCAGCCTTCCCCTACCAGAACCCCCCCCCCACTGACCGCACAAGATCCCCCTAAAATGGGAGACACCCCAAGAAATCCCCTAAATGAGGAGACTCCCCCCCCAGAGACCCCTGAGTAGGAGGAACCCAATAGAAAACCCCTGAAAAGTGGGACCTGCCCCTGAGACCCCCTGAGAAGGGACCCTTCCACAGAGACCCACTAACTAAAGGAACTAACAGAGACCCCTTATATAGGGAAACCTCTTTTAGAGACCCCCTAGAAAGAGGGACCCCCCGAAGAGTAGGAACCCCACAGAAACCCCCGAATAGGGGGACCCCCCCAACAGAGACCCCCTGAATAGGGGGATTTCCCCAAGACTCCCTTACTAAAGGGACAGCCCCAGACAGCCCTTACGTAAAGGAATCCTGTGCAGAGACCCCTTTTCTAGAGCCCCCCCAGAGACCCCCTGAATAGGCGACCTCCGAGACTCCCAGAATAGGGGGACAGCCCGAAAGACCCCCTGAATCGGGGGACTACTCTGAGACCCCTGAATATGGGGACTCCCCCAAGGCCCCCTAAATAAAGACCCCCCCCGAGATCTCCTGACTAAAGGAACCCCCCACAGAGACCCCTTAGATAGGGAGATGCCCACCCATATAGACCCCCTGAATATGGGGACTCCTCTGACCCCTAATTAAAGGCCTCCCCAGAGACCCGCTCACTAAAGGAACCCTCCCACAGACACCCCCCAGAAAATAGGCCACTGTCGGAAAGCTCGAGAGCATAGCAAACAGGGGCAATGAAAACAAATACTGTTGTAACACTCACCTGGGCAATAATAATATAATAATCTATATTGTCACAAGTAGGCTTACATTAACACTGCAATAAAGTTACTGTAAAAGCCCCTCGTCGCCACATTCCGGCACCTGTTCGGGTACACGGAGGGAGAATTCTGAATGTCCAAATTACCAACAGCAAGTCTTTCAGGATTGTGGGAGGAAACCGGAGTACCTGGAGGAAACCCACGCAGACACGGGGAGAACGTGCAGACTCCGCACAGAGAGCGACCCAAGCCGGGAATCGAACCCGGGTTCCTGGCGCTGTCAAGCCACAGTGCTAACCACTGTGCAACCATGCTGCCCAATACACCTGCTGGCTCAGACAGAGGAAGCACCACTTGTCCATTCCTGGAAAAAGAAAAACAGTGACCTGTGTTTAAACCCCTCAAATCACAGCCCATGAAGAGAAATTAATAAATGGCTTGCAGCTTAAGGTTCTGAGGGATTTAAACACAGTTCACTGCTTTTCCAAGGGGTCTCCAGGGGGGGCGTCCACTATCCAGGGAGTCTCGGAGGGGTCCCCCTATTTAGGGGGTCTCTGGAATGGGTAGGTCGAGTCAACACCCCCCCATGCTTGGAGGAAGGGAAACTCGAAAATCCAGAGGGCTGATTAGCAATGAGGGGGGAGGGGGTCTGCTCTGGGATACGGGGTTGGGGGTAAGGGGGAGCTGCTTTGTGATGCGGGGGGGTGGAGTGGGCTGTGGGGATCTGCTTTGCGATGCTGGGCAGAGTGGCTGGCGATCATGCCCACTCGAAATGGCGGCCCCATGGCGTAATTTCCTCATGAATGGTGAGGGATGCTGAATATCGCAAACCAGTTCCAATTGACATCTGGCAGGAGAACATGGGGCTGGATTCTCCGTTTCTGCGGCTAAGTGCCGACGCCGGCATGGGAACTGTGGCGTTTTGCGACGCCAAAATCGCTGCCGAACCCTCCCCGATCTCGGGACTGGTGAGGGGCTAGCAGCAAAGCCGGGTAAAACACCCGGCTCCCGTGCCAAAAACGTGTTACAGGAAACCTGCTCTGAGCGTGCAAACACTGTGATACAGGCATCTTGTCCAAGCGTGCAGACACTGTGATAGAGGCATCCTGCACTGAGCGTGCAAACACTGTGATACAGGTATCCTGCACTGACTGTGCAGACTCTGTGGTACAGGCACCAGCACTGAGTGTGCTGATACTGTGATACAGGTATCCTGTATTGAGCGCGCAGACACTATGATACAGGCATCCTGCATTGAGCATGCATACACTGTGTTACAGGAAACCTGCTCTGAGCGTGCAAACACTGTGATACAGGCATCTTTCTCCGAGCGTGCAGACACTGTGATAGAGGCATCCTGTACTGAGCATGCAGACACTGTGATACAGGCATCTGCACTGAGCATGCAGACACTGTAATACAGACATCCTGCATTGAGCGTGTAGACACTGTAATACAGGCATCCTGCACATGGTGTGCAGGCACTGTGATACAGGCATCCTGCCCTGAGCATGGAGACACTGTCACACAGACATTCTGCATTGAGCGTGCAGACACTTCACACAGGCATCCTGCATTGAGCGTGCAGACACTGTGATACAGGCATCCTGAACTGAGCGTGCAGACACTGTGATACAGGCATCCTGCACTGAGCGTGCAAACACTGTGATACAGGCATCTTGCTCCGAGCGTGCAGACACTGTGATAGAGGCACCCTGTACTGAGCGTGCAGACACTGTGATACAGGCATCCTGAACTGAGCGTGCAGACACTGTGTTACAGGAAACCTGCTCTGAGCGTGCAGACACTGTGATACAGGCATCCTGCACTGAGCGTGCAGACACTGTGATACAGGCATCCCGCATGGAGTGTGCAGACACTATGCTACAGGCATCCTGCACTGAGCTGGCAGGCAGTTTGATACAGGTATCCTGCATGGAGCATGCAGACACTGTGATACAGTCATCCTGCACTGAGGGTGCAGGCACTGTGATACAGGCATCCTGCATGGAGCGTGCAGATACTGTGATACAGGTATCCTGCACGGAACGTGCAGACACTGTGATACAGGCATCCTGCCATGGCTCACCACTCTGGTCTGGTCGGCGGTCATTCCAGTGACTGGGGTTCTCGACCATCAAGGCCTACAACCTTTGCAGGACCCCACGTTCTGCACTCTCCCGGAAAATGGTGATGTTAACAGCCTGTTGGAGAGTTAAGTGGGCCTCTGTGTGGAGGTTCCTCTGGGTGCCAGTGTCTTGGGGTTCACAGACAAAACGGTTGTGTAGTGATTCGAACAGTGCGGCCCTGAACTCACATGAGACTGAGCATCCTCAAGTGCGCCAAACAATCACCATTAGATTCCCATTGTGCCTGCGCGGACGTGTGAAAACGGAACCGGAGGATCATTATTAGGGGCATATTGGGGGCTATGTGTTCAGATGTACCTAGACCAGGGTTACGAATGCGCCAAAAGACTTGGAGTCAGGCCTGTGAGTGAAGCTTTTGATGAGCGCACAAGTGGCTCCCCCGACTGCGGTCGGTAGGATAACGGTTTGTTGTTTATCTCCAACAATTGTGTTAGACCGAAGGAAGTACTGTACCGCTCGTTGTACTGGATCCAGGAATCGGCGCCAGCATCAAACTGTTCAAGCTTTCCGATGAGCGGGAAGTCTCCGTTCAGAGAGGTGGCCTCTCTGGGCCTGGGTGAAGTGGGTTTGGGTATAATGCATGATTGGCTGCGGCAGCTCCATGTCACCCTTGGTAGGATAGGAATGAAAAAGGTTTAATCATAATAATAATTATTATTATCACTTATTGTCACAAGTAGTGACAATACTTCAATGAAGTTACTGTGAAAAGCCCTCAGTCACCACGTTTATTACGGTATACATAATAATTACAAAAGGAACAACACCTAACCCTGAACGGCAATCCTCCTCGACCTGCACCCAGATGTGGGATTTTTAACTGAGAAGGGGAAACACCGCCCCAATTACCGATGGACTGGTCAAGGCGGAGATTATTATAGAGCATAGTCCTTGGTCCCGAGAGGGTCGTAACAGGTATTTAGTACTGAGTGTGTGGCTTCAATGGTGTTGGTCTTCAATGCTGTGTAGAATTTAATAGATAATTCTCCAGCCTCGTTACGCTCTCGCTGAAGCGAAATGAGGCCAGTGAATAGCGGGAAAGGCAGAAAACGAGAAACACGCCGGGCGCCAAAACGTTTGTGATGCAACCGGCCCCTCTTGTCGGCGAAATCAGGATCTCGCTGCAGTGTGGCGAGAAACCAATTAGCACGATTTAAGCCCCATTTCCATACAATTAACCATATCAAACGGCCTCCCGTCATTCAGCGGCCTCTCCAGCAAGTGGTCACGCTGGCGCCGATTAGTACTACTTTTGAAAAACATGAACCTGATGGAAGGGCTTCTGTGGGGAGCCGAGGAGGGGAGTAGCCACCTTTACTCACAGGCAAAGAGCCCGGGGCTTGCCACCCCAATGCTTGGCGAGGGGTGGGGGACCCTCTGCAGGGGTGAGCTACCATGGGAGGGTGGGGGGAAGCGGGGTAACCACGCGGCACTACCATACCAACCCCTGGATCGTGTGTACCCGTTTTGGGGGCAACACCTGTCCCTTCCCGTCTGCCCCATCGACCACCCATAACCCCCACCGACTGCTGGGGCCCCTGACTGTTCATCTGAAGGCTGTTGCTGATAGGGAATTGGCAATTGTGGTTAAGTGAGCACTTCACACATCCCAAGTGGATTCCCATGAGTGGGCGAGCCATGTAGCACGTGGGAGTCATTGCCTAGCATCCCAATCAGACCTTGATGTCTGGTCACTGTGCTTGAACACCGTGAGAGGCAACACCACACACGCAGCAACCAACATCCAAACACCCAGGGGATGGTACACAGCTCCCGGGACATGTCCATGGCGGTCGGCCTGGTACTGGGTGACATCCCCTAGTGAATCAGACATTCTGCCGAGATTGGTAGCCATGGCCGTCACCAACTGCGCGACGCCTTGGACACCTTCACTAATGGTGCCGATGTTGTGTACCAGGCTCTCCAGTGCGGTCGCCACCCTAGCAGTGTTAGCCTCGGTGCCACGCGTTGCCGGCAACATCTCCTGCGCCCGTATCCTCCGGGACTCCTCAAATCGGTATGGATCGGCTGGAGTGGGTTGACATCTCCCTCTGAATGTCCCGGCCGCTCCCTATCATCTCCATCAGCTCCAGGATGACCTCTTCCACAGACTCAGCATCAGCTGGGACCCAGCTGGGTCCTGGGATCCAGCAGACCTCCGACTGCTATCTCGCCTGGGGGTTCCTGCATCAGCAGCAGTGTGGTGCTCACCAGATTGTGCCCCAGAAGCCTGACCATTAACATTTCCCACCGAGGTGTGGGTGTCTGAACTGCTGGAGGGAGGGAATGATAGCTGTGACGCGACTATTATGGTGGCATCCTTGGAGCTCTCCTCCGAGGTGGTCTCATGGGAGACTATAGAGGGGGACACCCGGGATGGGTCGGCACGTTGACTGGAGGACCTTCGGGAGAAGGGACATGTGGCCAGTGGGAAGGCTGGGTCACTCAGTAAGACAATAACAACTCACATTTGACAGGTCCCCCGAGTGGGGCTGGTGGTTCCTCACCTCTGCGGCATCTGCCAGCCTCCGCCCTGTCCTCAACCACACCAGTCACCTCCAGGGCCCGCTCCTCGAAGATGGTGAGGATTCTGATGTCTGGCACACCATCGCCAGTCTAGGCTTTCTCCTGGCGATTGTGGGAGAGCTTTTCCTGAAGAGACATAGAGAGGGCATTGTTAGCCACACGTGTGGTTCACAGTGCTGGGAAGGGGGATGTGTGAACGAAGGGTTGAGGAGGGTTGAAGGGGAGAGTCAGTTAGGGGTTCATATGGAGAGTTGGGGTTGGATGCTCCCATGGGGGTCTCGGCGGGGGCGGGGGGCGGGGTGGGGGGGTGTCGTTGGCGTCTACTCACCCATGCTGCCCACTGCAGGTCGCTGACCGTTTCCTTCACTGGAGGCCATTCCCCCTGGTCACACACCCGGCGCTCATGGCCGCTGCCAGCTCATCCCAGGCAGCACTGGCTACCCTACGGCTGACCCTCCTGGACTCTCGGGGGAACAGGACGTCCCTCCTGGCCTCCACAGCATCTAGCAGCCTCCCCAGGTGAGCGTCCCCGAATCTTGGGGCCGGTCTCCTGGGCGTCATTGTTGCGAGCTGGCAGGGGTTGTCTGAGCAAGTGCTGCTCGACCTTGTTAGCAGGGGGGTTGGCGAGCATGGTGCCATCATTTACAGCGAGGAGCCCATGAGGCCTCGTTAAGTGGACCAATTAACGTTGAATTGCGTTGCCGGCCTCGCTGGGCTGAGCGACGGGAAGCTCGCAGCAGTTCCCACTCGCTACCACACTCAGAAAATTTTCCGGAGAATCACGCCTTGAGTATTGGCAAAAAAGAACAAAGAAAAGTACAGCAGAGGAACAGGTCATCCAGCCCTCCAAGCCTGCGCCGATCATGATGCCTGTCTAAATTAAAACCTTCTGTACTTCCAGGGTCCATATCCCTCTAGTCCCACCCTGTTCATGGGCGTCATTCTCCGAGCCCCCGCCGGGTTAGAGAATTACCGGGGGCTGCTGTGAATCCCGCCCCCGCCGGTTGCCGAAGTCTCCGGTACCGGATATTCGGCAGGGGCGGGAATCGGGCCACGTCGGTTGGCGGGCCCCCCCGCTGGATTCTCCGGCCCGAATGGGCCGAAGTCCCGCCGATAAATTGCCTGTCCCGCCGGCATGGATTAAACCACCTTTTGAACGGCGGGACAAGGCAGCGTGGGCGGGCTCCGGGGTCCTGGGGGGGGGGGGGGGGCGCGGGGCGATCTGACCCCGGGTGGTGCTCCCACGGTGGCCTGGCCCGCGATCGGGGCCCACCGATCCGCGGGCGGGCCTGTGCCATGGGGGCACTCTTTCCCTTCCACCTCCGCCACGGTCTCCACCATGGCGGAGGCGGAAGAGACTCCCTCCACTGCGTATGCGCGGGAAACTTTCAGCGGCCGCTGACGCTTCCGCGCATGCGCCGCCCCGACATGTCATTTCCCCGCCAGCTGGCGGGGCAACAAAGGCTGTTTCCGCCAGCTGGCGGGGCGGAAATTCCTCTGGCGTCGGCCTAGCCCCTCAATGTTGGGGCTCGGCCCCCAAAGATGCGGAGCATTCCAGACCTTTGGGGCGGCGCGATGCCCGTCTGATTGGCGCTGTTTTGGGCGCCAGTCGGCGGACATCGTGCCATTTCGGGAGAATTTCGCCCCCCATATTCATCAAGATGCCTCTTAAATGCCGCGATCGTATCTGTTTCCACCACCTCCCCCGGCAACGCGTTCCAGGCACTCACCACCCTCTACGTAAAAACTTTCCCCCTTGCACCTTAAACCTATGTCCCATAGGAATTGACTATAATACAGGTGTCTAGCACTGAATGTATGGTATTATGGTACAGCCAACATTGTCTTGTATGTATGTTTCCCTCTTGGTTACTCGCCCATTGCATAATAAATACATAATACAAATTACATAAATAAGTGAGAAGATTGTGGTGTAAATTAAATACAGTTGGATTGCCTGTCATTTCCATTTTGAACTTCTCAGGATTGTCAAATATCTTTCAGATAAATTTCATTTTAATTCTAATATTTTTGACCCTTCTATAAATTCATCTTTCCTTCCTCAGCTTGTGAAAGATAAAGCTGATATTGTGGTCTCGGGAGCTGTTGACTTTGATCGAAAGCTATATCAGGAAACATCTAATGCTAAGGATGTACATCACGATATAAAGGTAAAATACAGAATTCATTTCCACCATAATCTCCACTTCAAAATTGAGTTTCCTTGAAATATTCAGCATTCCTAACACAGAGACAAAGTTATAGTTCTTATCCTCAACATAGGTGTTGACCTGAGGTGTTGACCATTTGTTTAATGTTCAATCTCCTTTACATTTTTTTTGCATGACTATGCATGCGGGGGCTGACCTGTGTGCAGCCTAGCTGGGCACTTGCGAGTTGTTGTGCGACTATTCAGTTTAGAGGGTACACTGTCTGCCCCTCCCCAACCCAGTACTCATTACTCCTCTTCCCTGCTCGCCCACTTATCCCCCAACCCAGCACTACGCACACCCCCTCCCACTCTCCACTTTCCAACTCCTCAACTCTCCCTTACCCTCTTCCTCATGTCACATCTGACCCCCTCCCAATCCAACATTTCTCCCATACTCCCAATCCCTCTCCCCTCTAACCCTCCCTGTCACATTGTTCTAACCTCCCTCCCTTCGCCACTCTTCACCTTTCCATTCCCTCATGTGGTAAAGGTCCACCTGACTTTGGGGTAGTGGTAGCCGCAAATTGGAATTCAAGAAGAAACCCTCTGTCAAATAGCTCCTTACCTTCTTCACTCAGAAATTTCCTCTGTTCTTCCTTGAAGCCAGACTCAATTATCATCAGGATTTCACTGTTTGAAAAAGACTCTCAATCACTCTGCTCAGTTTCTAATTCCTGATCTCCATTTTCATCTGTGTGTGTTTTTCCAAGTCTTTGAAAAATGTTTCTCAACCAGCCAAAAATCAGAATTGTGCTCTTAACAATTATATTCAGCTCGTCATGTTTAAATTAAGGAACATTTTTACTTAATATCCTTTGACATGGTTTGACCCTTTGGTTTTTGCTTCCAGGAAATGTGATTTAACAATGTCTTCTTTTGTGCAAGTAGTTCATTCTTCTTCGGAGTAAAATCCTCTTCTGGTGCCGTAAAAACTTCATGCTGGTTCAGCTAAGAAATTTTGCTATTCCTTTTTATCCAGTTCGTGAATTTTCTTGACTTCTTTTTGCTTTTCTTCTTCCCACTGTGTGGGAGCTTTGTGTAATCCCATTCTAGCAATTATTACATTACCCGGGCAGACCCCAACAGTGGCTAGGGTACTGGACTGAAAACCCCAATATTTTATTTTCTTTTTTAGAGACTGTGTGGAAAGATTGATTCCAGGAGTGACTGCATGAAGAAATAGAGCTTGGTTATTTTAAAGCAAAACTTTATTATAACTACAATCTTAAACTTCAGAACTTCAACCACTTACACGTACACCTTAAAATGTCCCATTAAACAACAAGAAAATACACACACAGCTCTCAATCCATCTTAAACAAGCAAGTCCTAAAGTGAGACGTTCATTACAAAGCAGATTCTGGTTCGTGAGAGAATCCTTTCTTACTGTTTCTGAAGGTCTTCAAATGGCAGCTTCACCTGATTAATTTCAGTCTTTCCTTTGTTTCCGGTCAAGGCTGCTCTGCCTTTAAAATAGATCACTTTGTAAACTATCTCACTTGGAAAAGAATTATGGGGCGTCATTCTCCGATCCCCCGCCGGGTTGGAGAATGGCCGTTGGCCGCCGTGAATCCCGCCCCCGCCCCCGCCGAAGTCTCCGCTCCCGGAGATTGGGCGGGGGCGGGAATCCGGCCGCGCCGGTTGGCGGGACCCCCCGCTGGATTCTCCGGCCCGGATGGGCCGAAGTCCCGCCCAGGAATTGCCTGTCCCGCCGGCGTAAATCAAACCTGGTATTTACCGGCGGGACCAGGCGGCGTGGGCGGGCTCCGGGGTCCTGGGGGGTGCGCGGGGCGATCTGACCCCGGGGGGTGCCCCCACGGTGGCCTGGCCCGCGATCGGGGCCCACCAATCCGCGGGCGGGCCTGTGCCGTGGGGGCACTCTTTCCCTTCCGCCTCCGCCACGGTCTCCACCATGGCGGAGGCGGAAGTGACTCTCCCCACTGCGCATGCGCGGGAAACTGACAGCGGCCGCTGACGCTCCCGCGCATGCGCTGGGAAACTGACAGCAGCCGCTGACGCTCCCGCGCATGCGCCGCATTTCCGCGCCAGCTGGCGGGGCAACAAACGCCATTTCCGCCAGCTGGCGGGGCGGAAATCCCTCCGGCGTCGGCCTAGCCCCTCAATGTTGGGGCTAGGCCGCCAAAGATGCGGAGACTTCCGCACCTTTTTGCCGGCGCGATGCCCGTCTGATTTGCGCCGGCTTTGGCGCCAGTCGGCGGGCATCCCGCCGTTGGGGGAGAATTTCGCCCGTGGACTCGGAGTCAGGCAGATGGGACTCAGCTTCTCTTTCTCTCAAAGCTTCCCAAATTCACTCCCTCTCTGCCATTACTTGGATTCTCAAGAAACTTTCTTCCAACGCGCCTTTCTCCAAAACCCTGGGCTGGATTCTCCAATAATGGGGTTATGCCCCCACGCCAGCGTCAAAACGCGGGTGTTTCACTCTGGACTTTCTTTAAGAACATTGGCTGCCACGCCAAGTTCCCGATGGGTGAGACAATAAGAGACCCATACCGTCGGGAACTGGGCCAGTTACACTTGGAAAATCACCGCGGGGGCCTCTGTCAGTGGCCCTCTACCCGCGCTGCGTAGACCGCGTGCGCGCGATTCGCGGCGGTTTTCTGGGGACCGGAGAATCGTGGGAGCGGCGTCGCGCCAGTTTTCAGGCTCAGAGAATCCCACCCCACGTCTCTCTAACAGTTTTCTCCAAACTGCCTCTTTCCACAGCTTCTTACAAAATAGCCCCGTGTCTTTCTGCGCTCCGCCCAGCACTGACAGCACCTCTTCAAGATAGAAAAAGCAGTCTATCTCTGCAGGCGGGCTGCAAATTATTAACTCTACAGGGACATCCCTCAGTCAAACCACACTAACCCCAGGCTTTTAACCCTTAAATTGCCCACTACATTTATAATCCAATTTCCTAAAATCTTCCAATTGTTACACAGTAACAATTATCTCTTCATTTTGAGGTTTTAATGTATAATCAAGAACATGTCTTGTTTCTTGCAGCTGAATTGTGCTAGTATTGGACTCAGTTTTACCACTCTCTTTCAAAGCATATTTTCCCTCTGCCACCACCTGTTTTGCTGCACCTTGATCATACTTTTTCTCCATTTTTAATTCCAATGACACAAACTTATCTCAAGCTGTCATTAACTTTCCATTTTCAGCTGGGTGTTCAAATTTCCTTTTTAAATTAGTCGGCTGTCTGACCTTTTGGATAGATTTTTAGTCAAAACAGCAGAAAGTCATGAGTTCCTTAAGTCACACGGCTTCTCCTGTGCAGTTTAAGTTTCTAACCTCTCAAAGAGTTTTTTGTGACCACTTGCAGCAGATACACCTGTCCGTGACAGTATTGTAGGAGTGACCACCGCACAGTCCTTGTGAAGACAAAGGCCTGACCTTACCTTGAGGATATCTCCATCATGCTGTGTGGCACAATCATTGTGTTAAATGGGATAGATTTCGAACAGATCCAGCTAAGCATTCATGAGGCGCTGTGGGCCATCAGCAGCAGTAGAATTGTATTCAACCACAACCTGTAACCTCATGGCCCGGCATATCCCCCACCTAGCCAGGGGATAAACCCTGGCTGATGAAGAGTGCAGGACAACTTGGCAAGAGCAGCACCAGGCACAGCTAAAAGTGAGGTGTCAACCTGGTGAAGCAACAATCAGACTACTTTTGTACCAAACAGCATAAGCAGCAAGTAATAGACAGAGCTAAGCGATCCCACAACCAACGGATCAGATCTAAGTTCTGTGGTTCTGTCATATTCAGTTGTGACTGGTGGTGCACAATTAAACATCTCACTCGAAGGGGAGACCCCACAAATATCCCCATCCTCAATGATGTAGGTGCTCAACACATCAGTGGAAAAGATAAGGCTGAGGCATTTGCAACAATCTTCAGCCAGAACAGTCGAAAGGGTGATCCATCTCGGTCTCCTCCAGGGGTCCCCAGTATGACAGATGCCAGTCTCCAGTCACTTTTAATTCACTCCACGTCATATATAGAAATGGCTGAAGGCACTGAATACTGCAACTGCTAAGGGCCCTGACAATATTCTGGCAATAGTACATAGGAACAAGAGAAGACCATTCAGCCCCTCGAGACTGTCCGGCCTTTCAATGGCTGATCTGTGGCCTAACTCTATATATCAAAAATCTATCCATCTCAGATTTAAATTTAACAACTAATCGAGCTTCGCCTGCTGTTTGTAGAAGAGAGCTCCAAACCTCTACCACCCTTTGAGTGAAGAAGTTCTTCCGAACATCTCTCCTGAACGGTCTAGCCCTAATTTTTAGACTATGTCCCCTAGTTTTAGAATCTCCAACCAGTGGAAACAGTTTATCTTTATCTACCCTGTCTTTCCCTGTTAATATCTTAAATACTTCGATCAGATCACCTCTTAACCTTCTAAATTCCAGCAAAAACAGGTCCAATATGCATAATCTCTCTTCATAACTTAACCCACATAGTTCAGATATAATTTTTGTAAATCTACGTTGCTCTCTCTCCAAGGCCAAAACATCCCTCTCAAGGTGTGGTGCCCAGAACTGCTCACAGTGACTCCAAGTGGGGCCTAACCAGGGTTCTGTGCAGCTGCAGCATACTTCTGTGTTTTTATTCTCCAATCCTCTAGATATAAATGCTTGCACGTAGCAGCTGTATGTACCATCTACAAGATGAGATGCAGAACTTACCAAGGCTCCTTAGACACACCTTCCAAACCCATGCCCTTTATCATCGAGCAAGGGTAGCAGATGCATGGGAACCCCACCACCTCCAGGTTTCCTCCAAGTCACTCATCACCTTGGCTTGGAAATATATTGCCATTCCTTCACTGTCACTGTGTCAACCCTAACCCGAGCCCTCCCTAACAGAACTGTGGATGTACCTCTCTCTTCTCTCTTAGGCAGTCCCTTGGGCTTGAAGGTGACTTGCTTCCATATTAAAAATGAGCTACCAGGTGTCTGAGGACTCCGGTAACCTATTGAGTGGGATTTACTGACCAACCCGCCGCGGAGGCGACCTACCAGCAGGATTTTCGGGTCCATCCATTGCAGCACGGTAGCATTGTGGATAGCACAATTGCTTCACAGCTCCAGGGTCCCAGGTTCGATTCCGGCTTGGGTCACTGTCTGTGCGGAGTCTGCACATCCTCCCCGTGTGTGCGTGGGTTTCCTCCGGGTGCTCCGGTTTCCTCCCACAGTCCAAAGATGTGCAGGTTAGGTGGATTGGCCATGCTGAATTGCCCTTAAGTGTCCAAATTGCCCTTCATGTTGGGTGGGGTTACTGGGTTATGGGGATAGGGTGGAGGTGTTGACCTTGGGTAGGGTGCTCTTTCCAAGAGCCGGTGCTGACTCGATGGGCCGAATGGCCTCCTTCTGCACTGTAAATTCTATGAAAAAAAAAACAGGATTTCCTGTTGACTGCACCTCTCGACGCTGGGAAATCCGTGCGTCGTCGGTGGGACGGGAATGTCCCGCCGGCGCAAACAGCCGGTAAATTACGCCCATAGCCTCTGTCACAGGTGAGGCAAATGGTGGTTAGAGGAATGGGTGGGTGAGTTGCCTGGGTTGCCATGAGCTCCTTTTGTTGTCATTGCTTGGCTACACCCTGCTCTCGACGATTAAACTTGAGGGATTCCGCTACTTCCCAGATGTTTTTTCTCCACTTTGGGCAATCTTTCACCAGGGATACTGAGCAGTCAGTTGGGATGTTCCGCTTTTGCAACGGGGCTTTAAAGGTGTCATTGAGGCACTTCCTCTGTCCTCCTGGGACCTGTTTGCCCCGTCAGGCATTCAGACAACATAGTCTGCCCAGCATAGCTGATCGAGCATGGTCAATACTTCGATGCTGGGGATGTTGGCATGAGTAATAACACTAACGTTGGTACATCTATCCTGCCAATGGATATTCAGAATCTTGCGGAAGCAGCATTGGTGTTACCCTTCCAGGGTTTTAAGTTGCATATTGTACAAAGGCGGGGCTTTGGGGCTGAAGCATCCCTCCCCGATGAACTGAACAAGTTCTATACCCACTTTGAGCAGTCAGCAAATGTATCAGTGCCACCCGCCCCATCAGCCCTGGACACACCCATACCCACTATTACAGCCTCAGAGGTAAGAGCTGCTTTCTTGAAAGTGAACCTGCGGAAAGTGACGGGCCCCGACGGAGTCCCTGGACGAGATCTCAGAGCCTACGCAGACCAGCTGCCGCGTGTATTCGCAGATATCTTCACCACCTCACTCCTCTGCTCTGAAATCCCCACCTCCTTCAAGAAGATCACCATAATACCAGTACCAAAGAAGAACAAGGTAGTCTGCCTCAACGACTACTGACCGGTGGCCCTGACGTCTGTTATCATGAAATGCTTCGAGCTGCTAGTCATGAGACCGATCAACGCCAGCCTCCCAGATGGTCTCGATCCACTGCAGTTTGCCTATCACCGCAACCGGTCCACAGCAGATGCTATCTCCCTGGCTCTACAATCAACACTGGTGTGGTGGATGGGAATTGTCCGGGTCTCTTTTCGAGAAAGAAACAAAGAGCTCTCAGGCCACCCTGGTGTGGGATGGAGGTGTAGAGGGATTGCACATCCATGGTAAATAGGAGGCGGTTAGGGCCCGCGGACTGGAATCTGTCAATATGACTCAGGGCATCGGAGGAATCCCGGATGTAGGTGGGGAGGGAATGGACCAGAGGAGTGAGGATAGAGTCAAGATACGAGGAAATAAGTTTGGTGGGGCAGGAGCATGCTGACACAATGGGCCTGCCAGGACCGTCCTTTTTGTGGATATTGGGAAGTAGGAAAAAAGGGCTGTGTGGTTGGGAGACTATGAGGTTGGAAGCAGTAGTGGGAAAGCATCCAGAGGAAATGAGGTCGCCAACGGTGTTGGAGATAATGGCTTGATTTTCAGAGGTCTGGTCATGGTCCGGGGGAGGTAGGAGGAAATATCTGAGAGTTGGCGCTGAGCCTCTGTGAGGTAGAGGTCAATGCGCCAGACGGCAACAGAACCCCCTTTGTCGGCAAGTTTGATGACAAAGTCAGGGTTAGACCTGACGCAGTGAAGAGCGAAAAGTTTGGAAGGGGAGAGTTTGGAATGGGTGAGGGGGGCAGAAAATATAAGACGGCCAATGTCCCGTCGACAGTTCTCAATGAAAAGATCGAGGGTAGCTAATTGTCCCAGTTGGGGGGCCCACTTGGAGAGAGAATGTTGGAGGCACATGAAAGGATCAGTGGAACGGGGGGAGGATTCTTGCCCAAAGAAGTGGGCACAGAAACTAAGGCGGCGAAAGAAGAGTTCAACATCATGTCCAGCCCGGAATTCATTGAGGTAGGGACGTAAGGGTACAAAGCTGAGTCTTTTGCTGAGAACAGCACCCTCATCCTCAGAGAGGGGAAGGTCGGAGGGTATGGTGAACACGTGGCAAGGGTTGGGGCTGGGAAATGGGGTACGAGGAATTGGGAGTGGTGGAGGGCCTAGGATGGGCAGTGGTGTTGGTGAGTTGTTGAAGTTTGCGTTCCTTAACATCTGCAAGAAGCAGGAAAAGTTTTTTGTTAAGGCGTCGAATGATGCGAAGGATGAAATGAAACTGGGGACAGGGACAGCTTTGAGAGAGAGTATGACGGTGCTGCTGGAGAGAGATGTCGAGTGTCTTCATGTGGCGGCGCATGGCACTGAGTGTGGCTTTCAGGATGCGGCGAGAGCAGCAGTTGGAAGAATGTTGTATATCCTGGAGGTACCTGCAATCCTGGAGGTTACATGCAGGGTGGAATTTAAGTTGAAATCCCTGTGGGGTAGTCCCCGTGGGGAGACGAAGACAGTCACTGAGGAAGGAAACATGGCTGTGGAAGCGAGTCTTGGTGAATATCCGTCCAACACGAAGAGAGAAATGGAAAGCAGTGAAGGTGGATAGTGGGGGAGGGACATACGGAAATCCTGTCGGAGAGAAGAGCAGCACTTCTTCAGGATAGGCATTCCAGGAAGAGATGTGGCAGTGAGTTAAACGCTGGATGTTCGTTATTCTGCCACTCTAAACATATCTTTTGTTTCTTTACCATAACCGTTACCACTCCCTTTGTCTTTTGTACCATTAATTATTTTGTCATTTATTCTCCCCTGCCCTCTACCCTATCACAGACCTTCTCTTGTTCTTCCTCCTACACTTCATATTTTACTTGCACAATAATTTCTATCTTCCCTCAGTTGTGAAATTATTGCCCTGAAACATTGACTCTGTTTCTCTAGAAGTGGATCAAATTAGTTTCAAACTAGTAAAAGGCAATTTTAAAACAAATCATCCTTCTGAAAGAGCACCCAACCCAAACTCAATTCCCTGCCCTATCCCCGTAACCCCACCTAATCCTTGGACACTAAGGGGAAATTTATCATAGCCAATGCACCTAACCTACGCATCTTTGATTGTGGAGGAAACCGGAGAACCCGGAGGGCTCCCACACAGACACGGGAAGAAAGTGGAATAAATAAACTTTCAGTAAAAAAAACGGAAACAGAAAACAAATCATTTAAAAAGGAGGTGCATGCTATAATGAGAGACTCTGTCTGAATGTAGCAATTTTTAATGGTTTCCTTTATGTTTACTTATCTTGTGAATAAGCACCCAGCTATTAGCTGTGACCATCGGATAGTCCAGCGAAGACATACCATCTCAACTGTTGGGGGCATTGCAAGCCATTAACAATATTGTCTAAATTTCACATCAGCTCCTTTCAGTTTTGTGGATAAATGGAGTGTGTGAGTACGGCAGACACTTGCACTGACTACCTCCACAATGCAAACAGAAAGACCCATGTGAACTGTCACCACTGGATTGCTGAAACAAGTTAATATATAGTTCATCAATTGTCATCTACCATGGTGCAGTTCCTGCTGGTGCTATCAGAGACACTGCCCTCTATGCATTTGCCAACCATGGGGACACTGGTGCCAACCCCTAACTCTGGAAGGAAACAGACTTTCCTTGGTCCTATTGCCTTCATTGCATCACATTGGAGGGAGTACATGAGTTAAAGGTCACTACTTCCAAACACCCTCCATTGTCAGAATGAAGAATGAGGCAAGAGAGATTGGAACATTCCCTGCATTACCATTACCATTACTATGGTAACATATAACTGTACCCGTTGTAAGCACAGGCAATCAGCTTCCCTTGGTGGGAACGCTACAAATCCTAGGCATTGTTTATCTTTTCCCCTTTCTCCTAGAAAATTAGCCCCTTTAAAATAAAGTTTCTGATTAAAAACATACTAACTTGCTAACCTGTGGTTGTTTCCTATTTAGATTCATGTGAACCTTGTAAATACTCCAGTCTTTAATGCTATCCCGGTGGTGGCTGCGAGCTCAGTTGGCGGAATCCTGCTTCTACTTTTGATTATTTTAATTCTGTACAAAGTAAGTGTAGCTGTCTAAATTCACCCTGTACAGGAGCAAGGACTAACAATTTTGTAATCTCTGAGTTCATAATACAATTTTAAGATAGATATTGGCCGGGATTCTCCGGTGGGGGAGGGAGCCGTCTCCGGGGGGTGCCTCCACGGTGGCCAGGCCCGCGATTGGGGGCAACCGATTGGCAGGCGGGCTCATTCTGGGGGGGGGGGCTATGTTCCTCCACGCCGGGCCCCTGCAGGGCTCCACCATATTGCCCGGGGGCTAGCACGGAGACGGTCGTGGCATGCATGTGCAGACCCGTGCCGGCCGTGGCGCGCATTGCGCGGACCGGCTTTCGGCGCCGGAGCAGCGGACAGCACTCCGGTGCCGTTCTACTCCCCTAGGAAGTGGTGAATGCCTGGGCCTGAAGGCCCGTTGACGCCGGCGTCGCTCGCACCAGTTTTGACACCGCCGTCAACACTTGGCCAGGATTTCAGAGGATCCCGGCCATTATGTCCCGTGTATAAAGTTTGAAGAAATACAAATATTTGTTTTGTAGCAGATATACCACAAAATGCTGCACAAAGGAGGAACATGTTGTTGGACATGTTGGAAAACTGAGTGTTAATAATGAAACTGAATTATAGTAACTAACAAGTTGATGGATCAGCATGAAGATAAAATTACTGCGGATGTTGGAATATGAAACAAAAATAGAAAATACTGGACATTCTGTCATAGAATCAGAGAATCTACAGTGCAGAAGTCCCACTTAAGTCCACACCTCCACCCCATCCCCTTAACCCAGTAACCCCATCTAACCTTTTGGACACTAAAATTGACCCTGGAGGTGTTATATGGCTTTAAATTGGCCTCACTTTTCCTTAACCTCCATAGTGCTGTGTCTTCAGCATGCTCATAATCAACTAATTTATTGCATTCATTTTCTTTCTCCTTAATTCACAGTGTGGCTTTTTTAAACGAAATTACAAGGATATGATTGAAACTGAAGAAGAAACTGAACATTGAAACCAAGGAATTCATTTGCTATTGTTGGTAATTCATTCATTGCAAAGGTTTATTCAGCATTTTAAATGATTTATTCTACATTTAATAAAGCTTTTCAGTGGCAGCACTTTTGAACTGAATAAAACTGCCTCAGAATTGAGCCTTTGTGCAATTTTGTGAAAGGATTGAACTATGTGGTCAGTTAAATAAAGAGTATTCTGTTCATGCTAAATTCTTAATACATTTAGATCTGAAATTCAGGAGAAAATGCATTTCTCTGTATTGAAAAACGGCAGAGACATACTCGATAGGGGAGTGCTCAATAGTTCATTTTTGGAACAATTTATATCAACCCTACTCGAATCAATCTGCTTCCAACAGCATTCTTCTAATGTTTCTCTTTAGTGTAAGGTGTAATTATTCGAGTTTGTAATCTTTTCAATTCAAATTCATATTAAAATATAAGTATATTGTTAATTGTGATGAGGAGGCAGTGGCGTAGTTGTATTGTCGCTGGGCTAGGGTTCGTGTTAGGGTTAGGGTTCGTGTTAGGGTTAGGGTTATGGTTCGTGTTCGTGTTAGGGTTAGGGTTCGTGTTAGGGTTAGGGTTCGTGTTAGGGATAGGGTTAGGGTTAGGGGTTTGTAAAAAGTGTCGGAAAATTCTTGCGGCGCTTCATAAAAGAGAGCCATCTGGCTGCCGCTACGCGGCGACCCCATAGGCTCGCAACATCTGCGCACGTAGTGCGCGCCGCAAAATATTTACACATTTTAGGAGCCAATAAGTTGTTTAAAATTACATCGTTCCATCTAATTTAGAGCTAGGGTTAGGGTTAGGCTTAGGGTTAGGGTTCGTGTTAGGGTTAGGGTTCGTGTTAGGGTTAGGGTTAGGGTCAGGGTTAGGTCTCGTGTTAGGGTTAGGATTAGGGTTCGCGATAGGGTTAGGGTTAGGGTTAACCCTATCCCTAACACGAACCTTAACCCTGACCCTAACCCTAACACGAAACCTAACCCTAACCCTAACCCTAACACGAACCCTAACCCTAACACGAACCCTAACACTAACACTAACCCTAGCTCTAAATAAGATGGAACGATGCAATTTTAAGCAACTTATTGGCTCCTAAATGTGTAAATATTTTGCTGCGCGCACTTCGTGCGCAGATGTTGCGAGCCTATGGGGTCGCCGCCTAGCGGCAGCAAGATGGCTCTCTTTTATGAAGCGCCGCAAGAATTTTCCGACACTTTTTACAAACCCCTACCCCTAACCCTAACCCTAACCCTATCCCGAACCCTAACCCTAACCCTAACACGAAACCTAACCCTGACCCTAACCCTAACCCTAACACGAACCCTAACCCTAACCATAACCCTAGCTCTAAATTAGATGGAACGATACAATTTTAAGCAACTTATTGGCTCCTAAAATGTGTAAATATTTTGCGGCGCGCACCACGTGCGCAAATGTTGCGAGCCTATGGGGTCACCGCGTAGCGGCAGTAAGATGGCTCTCTTTTATGAAGCGCCGCAAGAATTTTCCGACACTTTTTACTAACCCCTAACCCTAACCCTAACCCTATCCGTAACACGAACCCTAACCCTAACACCAACCCTAACCCTAACCCTCGCTCTAAATTAGATGGAACGATGCAATTTTAAGCAACTTGTTGGCTCCTAAAATGTGTAAATATTTTGCTGCGAGCACTACGTGCGCAGATGTTGCGAGCCGATGGGGTCACCGCGTAGCGGCAGCAAGATGGCTCTCTTATATGAAGCGCCGCAAGACTTTTCCGACACTTTTTACAAACCCCTAACCCTAACCCTAACCCTAACCCTATCCCTAACACGAACCCTACCCCTAACCCAAACCCTAACACGAAACCTAACCCTAACCCTAACCCTAACACGAACCCTAACACGAACCCTAACCCTCACCCTAACCCTAACCCTAGCTCTAAATTAGATGGAACGATGCAATTTTAAGCAACTTATTGGCTCCTAAAATGTGTAAATATTTTGCGGCGCGCACTACGTGCGCAGATGTTGCGAGCCTATGTGGTCGCCGCGTAGCGGCAGCAAGATTGCTCTCTTTTATGAAGCGCCGCAAGAATTTTCCGACACTTTTTACAAACCCCTAACCCTAACCCTATCCCTAACACGAAGCCTACCCCTAACCCTAACCCTAACACGAAACCTAACCCTAACCCTAACACGAACTCTAACCCTAACACGAATCCTAACCCTAACCCTAACCCTAACCCGATCCCTAACACGAACCCTACCCCTAACCCTAACCCTAACACGAAACCTAACCCTAACCCTAAACCTAACACTAACACGAACCCTAACCCTACCACGAACCCTAACCCTAACCCTAACCCAAGCTCTAAATTAGATGGAACGATACAATTTTAAGCATCTTATTGGCTCCTAAAATGTGTAAATATTTTGCGACGCGCACTACGTGCGCAGACGTTGTGAGCCTATGGGTTCGCCGCGTAGCGGCAGCAAGATGGCTCTCTTTTATGAAGCGCCGCAAGAATTTTCCGACACTTTTTACAAACCCCTAACCCTAACCCTATCCCTAACCCTATCCCTAACCCTAACCCTATCCCTAACCCTATCCCTAACACGAACCCTACCCTTAACCCAAACCCTAACACGAAACCTAACCCTAACCCTAACCCTAACACGAACCCTAACCCTAACACGAACCCTAACCCTAGCCCTAACCCTAACCCTAGCTCTAAATTAGATGGAACGATGCAATTTTAAGCAACTTATTGGCTCCTAAAATGTGTAAATATTTTGCGGCGCGCACTACGTGCGCAGATGTTGTGAGCCTATGGGTTCGCCGCGTAGCGGCAGCAAGATGGCTCTCTTTTATGAAGCGCCGCAAGAATTTTCCGACACTTTTTACAAACACCTAACCCTAACCCTATCCCTAACACGAACCCTACCCCTAACCCTAACCCTAACACGAAACCTAACCCTAACACGAACCCTAACCCTAGCTCTAAATTAGATGGAACGATGCTAATTTAGAGCTAGGGTTAGGGTTCGGGTTCGTGTTAGGGTTAGAGTTCGTGTTAGGGTTAGGGTTAGGGTTAGGTTTCGTGTTAGGGTTAGATTTAGGGGTAGGGTTCGGGATAGGGTTAGGGTTAGGGTTAGGGGTAGGGGTTTGTAAAAAGTGTCGGAAAATTCTTGCGGCGCTTCATAAAAGAGAGCCATCTTGCTGCCGCTACGCGGCGACCCCATAGGCTCGCAACATCTGCGCACGAAGTGCGCGCAGCAAAATATTTACACATTTTAGGAGCCAATAAGTTGCTTAAAATTGCATCGTTCCATCTAATTTAGAGCTAGGGTTAGTGTTAGGGTTAGGGTTCGTGTTAGGGTTAGGGTTCGTGTTAGGGTTAGGGTTAGGTTCCGTGTTAGGGTTAGGGTTAGGGTTCGTGTTAGGGATAGGGTTAGGGGTTTGTAAAAAGTGTCGGAAAATTCTTGCGGCGCTTCATAAAAGAGAGCCATCTTGCTGCCGCTAGGCGGCGACCCCATAGGCTCGCAACATCTGCGCACGCAGTGCGCGCAGCAAAATATTTACACATTTTAGGAGCCAATAAGTTGCTTAAAATTGCATCGTTCCATCTAATTTAGAGCTAGGGTTAGGGTTAGGGTTAGGGTTCGTGTTAGGGTTAGGGTTAGGGTTAGGTTTCGTGTTAGGGTTTGGGTTAGGGGTAGGGTTCGTGTTAGGGATAGGGTTAGGGTTAGGGTTAGGGTTAGGGGTTTGTAAAAAGTGTCGGAAAATTCTTGCGGCGCTTCATATAAGAGAGCCATCTTGCTGCCGCTACGCGGTGACCCCATCGGCTCGCAACATCTGCGCACGCAGTGCGCGCAGCAAAATATTTACACATTTTAGGAGCCAATAAGTTGCTTAAAATTGCATCGTTCCATCTAATTTAGAGCTAGGGTTAGGGTTAGGGTTAAGGTTCGTGTTAGGGTTAGGGTTCGTGTTACGGATAGGGTTAGGGTTAGGGTTAGGGGTTTGTAAAAAGTGTCGGAAAATTCTTGCGGCGCTTCATAAAAGAGAGCCATCTTGCTGCCGCTACGCGGCGACCCCATAGGCTCGCAACATCTGCGCACGTAGTGCGCGCCACAAAATATTGACACATTTTTGGAGCCAATAAGTTGCTTAAAATTGCATCGTTCTATCTAATTTAGAGCTAGGGTTAGGGTTAGGGTTAGGGTACGTGTTAGGGTTAGGATTCGTGTTAGGGTTAGAGTTCGTGTTAGGGTTAGGTTTCGTGTTAGGGTTAGGGTTAGGGGTAGGGTTCGTGTTAGGGATAGGGTTAGGGTTAGGTGTTTGTAAAAAGTGTCGGAAAATTCTTGCGGCGCTTCATAAAAGAGCCATCTTGCTGCCGCTACGCGGCGAACCCATAGGCTCACAACATCTGCGCACGTAGTGCGCGCCGCAAAATATTTACACATTTTAGGAGCCAATAAGTTGGTTAAAATTGCATCGTTCCATCTAATTTAGAGCTAGGGTTAGGGTTAGGGCTAGGGTTAGGGTTCGTGTTAGGGTTAGGGTTCGTGTTAGGGTTAGGGTTAGGGTTAGGGTTAGGTTTCGTGTTAGGGTTTGGGTTAGGGTTAGGTTTCGTGTTAGGGTTTGGGTTAGGGGTAGGGTTCGTGTTAGGGATAGGGTTAGGGATAGGGTTAGGGTTAGGGGTTTGTAAAAAGTGTCGGAAAATTCTTGCGGCGCTTCATAAAAGAGAGCCATCTTGCTGCCGCTACGCGGCGAACCCATAGGCTCACAACGTCTGCGCACGTAGTGCGCGTCGCAAAATATTTACACATTTTAGGAGCCAATAAGATGCTTAAAATTGTATCGTTCCATCTAATTTAGAGCTTGGGTTAGGGTTAGGGTTAGGGTTCGTGGTAGGGTTAGGGTTCGTGTTAGTGTTAGGTTTAGGGTTAGGGTTAGGTTTCGTGTTAGGGTTAGGGTTAGGGGTAGGGTTCGTGTTAGGGATCGGGTTAGGGTTAGGGTTAGGGTTAGGATTCGTGTTAGGGTTAGAGTTCGTGTTAGGGTTAGGGTTAGGTTTCGTGTTAGGGTTAGGGTTAGGGGTAGGCTTCGTGTTAGGGATAGGGTTAGGGTTAGGGGTTTGTAAAAAGTGTCGGAAAATTCTTGCGGCGCTTCATAAAAGAGAGCAATCTTGCTGCCGCTACGCGGCGACCACATAGGCTCGCAACATCTGCGCACGTAGTGCGCGCCGCAAAATATTTACACATTTTAGGAGCCAATAAGTTGCTTAAAATTGCATCGTTCCATCTAATTTAGAGCTAGGGTTAGGGTTAGGGTGAGGGTTAGGGTTCGTGTTAGGGTTCGTGTTAGGGTTAGGGTTAGGGTTAGGTTTCGTGTTAGGGTTTGGGTTAGGGGTAGGGTTCGTGTTAGGGATAGGGTTAGGGTTAGGGTTAGGGTTAGGGGTTTGTAAAAAGTGTCGGAAAAGTCTTGCGGCGCTTCATATAAGAGAGCCATCTTGCTGCCGCTAAGCGGCGACCCCATAGGCTCGCGACATCTGCGCACGCAGTGCGCGCAGCAAAATATTTACACATTTTAGGAGCCAATAAGTTGCTTAAAATTGCATCGTTCCATCTAATTTAGAGCTCGGGTTAGAGTTAGGGTTAGGGTTCGTGTTAGGGTTAGAGTTCGTGTTAGGGTTAGGGTTGGGGTTAGGTTTCGTGTTAGGGTTAGGGGTAGGGTTCGTGTTTGGGATAGGGTTAGGGGTTTGTAAAAAGTGTCGGAAAATTCTTGCGGCGCTTCATAAAAGAGAGCCATCTTGCTGCCGCTACGCGGTGACCCCATAGGCTCGCAACATCTTCGCACGTGGTGCACGCCGCAAAATATTTACACATTTTAGGAGCCAATAAGTTGCATAAAATTGCATCGTTCCATCTAATTTAGAGCTAGGGTTAGGGTTAGGGTTAGGGTTCGTGTTAGGGTTAAGGTTAGGGTTAGGGTTAGGTTTCGTGTTAGGGTTAGGGTTAGGTTTAGGGTTCGGGATAAGGTTAGGGTTAGGGGTTAGGGTTAGGGTTAGGGTTTGGGTTAGGGGTAGGGTTCGTGTTAGCGATAGTGTTAGGGTTAGGGTTAGGGGTTTGTAAAAAGTGTCGGAAAATTCTTGCGGCGCTTCATAAAAGAGAGCCATCTTGCTGCCGCTACGCGGTGACCCCATAGGCTCGCAAGATCTGCGCACGTAGTGCGTGCCGCAAAATATTTACACATTTTAGGAGCCAAGAAGTTGCTGAAAATTGCATCGTTCCATCTAATTTAGAGCTAGGGTTAGGGTTAGGGTTAGGGTTAAGGGTCGTGTTAGAGTTAGGTTTCGTGTTAGGGTTAGGTTAGGGGTAGGGTTCATGTTAGGGATAGGGTTAGGGTTAGGGTTCGGGGTTTGTAAAAAGTGTCGGAAAATTCTTGCGGCGCTTCATAAAAGAGAGCCATCTTGCTGCCGCTACGCGGCGACCCTATAGGCTCGCAACATCTGCGCACGTTGTGCGCCCCGCAAAATATTTACACATTTTAGGAGCCAATAAGTTGCTTAAAATTGCATCATTCCATCTAATTTAGAGCTAGGGTTAGGGTTAGGTTTAGGGGTTTGTAAAAAGTGTCGGAAAATTCTTGCGGCGCTTCATAAAAGAGAGCCATCGTGCTGCCGCTACACGGCGACCCCATAGGCTCGCAACATCTGCGCACGTAGTGCGCGCATCAATATATTTACACATTTTAGGAGCCAATAAGTTGCTTAAAATTGCATCGTTCCATCTAATTGAGAGCTAGGGTTAGGGTTAGGGTTAGGGTTCGTGTTAGGGTTAGGGTTCGTGTTAGGGTTAGGGTTCGTGTTAGGGTTAGGGTTAGGTTTAGGGTTCGGGATAGGGTTAGGGTTAGGGTTAGTGGTTTGTAAAAAGTGTCGGAAAATTCTTGCGGTGCTTCATAAAAGAGAACCATCTTGCTGCCGCTACGCGGCGACCCCATAGGCTCGCAACATCTGCACACGTAGAGCGCGCCGCAAAATATTTACACATTTTAGGAGCCAATAAGTTGCTTAAAATTGCATCGTTCCATCTAATTTAGAGCTAGGGTTAGGGTTAGGGTCAGGTTTGGGTTCGTGTTAGTGATAGGGTTAGGGTTAGGGTTAGGGTTAGGGTTAGGGTTAGGGGTTTGTAAAAAGTGTCGGAAAATTCTTGCGGTGCTTCATATAAGAGAGCCATCTTGCTGCCGCTATGCGGTGACCCCATCGGCTCGCAACATCTGCGCACGCAGTGCGCGCAGCAATATATTTACACATTTTAGGAGCCAATAAGTTGCTTAAAATTGCATCGTTCCATCTAATTTAGAGCTAGGGTTAGGGTTAGGGTTAGGGTTAGGGTTCGTGTTATGGTTAGGGTTCGTGTTAGGGTTAAGGTTAGGGTTAGGGTTAGGTTTCGTGTTAGGGTTAGGTTTAGGTTTAGGGGTCGGGATAAGGTTAGGGTTAGGGTTAGGGGTTAGGGTTAGGGTTAGGGTTAGGTTTGGGTTAGGGGTAGGGTTCGTGTTAGGGATAGTGTTAGGGTTAGGGATAGGGTTAGGGGTTTGTAAAAAGTGTCGGAAAATTCTTGCGGCGCTTCATAAAAGAGAGCCAAATTAGGGTTAGGGTTAGGGTTAGGGCTAGGGTTAGGTTTCGTGTTAGGGTTAGGTTAGGGGTAGGGTTCGTGTTAGGGATAGGGTTAGGGTTAGGGTTCGTGTTAGTGTTAGGGTTAGGGTTAGGGCTAGGGTTAGGTTTCGTGTTAGGGTTAGGTTAGTGGTAGGGTTCGTGTTAGGGATAGGGTTAGGGTTAGGGTTCGGGGTTTGTAAAAAGTGTTGGAAAATTCTTGCGCCGCTTCATAAAAGTGAGCCATCTTGCTGCCGCTACGAGGCGACCCTATAGGCTCGCAACATCTGCGCACGTTGTGCGCCCCGCAAAATATTTACACATTTTAGGAGCCAATAAGTTGCTTAAAATTGCATCGTTCCATCTAATTTAGAGCTAGGGTTAGGGTTAGGGTTAGGGTTCGTGTTAGGGTTAGGGTTCGTGTTAGGGTTAGGGTTAGGGTTAGGTTTAGTGTTAGGGTTAGGGTTAGGTTTAGGGTTCGGGATATGGTTAGGGTTAGGGGTTTGTAAAAAGTGTCGGAAAATTCTTGCGGCGCTTCATAAAAGAGAGCCATCTTGCTGCCGCTACGCGGCGACCCCAGAGGCTCGCAACATCTGCGCACGTAGTGCGCGCCGCAAAATATTTACACATTATAGGAGCCAATAAGTTGCTTAAAATTGCATCGTTCCATCTAATTTAGAGCTAGGGTTAGGGTTAGGGTTAGGGTTCGTGTTAGGGTTAGGGTACGTGTTAGGGTTAAGGTTAGGGTTAGGGTTGGTTTCGTGTTAGGGTTAGGGTTAGGTTTAGGGTTCGGGATAGGGTTAGGGTTAGGGGTTAGAGTTAGGATTAGGGTTGGGTTAGGTTTCGTGTTAGGGTTAGGGTTAGGGGTAGGGTTCGTGTTAGGGATAGGGTTAGGGTTAGGGTTAGGGGTTTGTAAAAAGTGTCAGAAAATTCTTGCGGCACTTCATAAAAGAGACCCATCTTGCTGCCGCGACGCGGCGACCCCATAGGCTCGCAACGTCTGCGCACGTAGTGCGCGCCGCAAAATATTTACACATTTTAGGAGCCAATAAGTTGCTTAAAATTGCATCGTTCCATCTAATTTAGAGCTAGGGTTAGGGTTAGGGTTAGGGTTCGTGTTAGGGTTAGGGTTCGTGTTACGGATAGGGTTAGGGTTAGGGTTAGGGGTTTGTAAAAAGTGTCGGAAAATTCTTGCGGCGCTTCATAAAAGAGAGCCATCTTGCTGCCGCTACGCGGCGACCCCATAGGCTCGCAATATCTGCGCACGTAGTGCGCGCCGCAAAATATTTACACATTTTAGGAGCCAATAAGTTGCTGAAAATTGCATCGTTCCATCTAATTGAGAGCTAGGGTTAGGGTTAGGGTTCGTGTTAGGGTTAGGGTTCGTGTTAGGGTTAAGGTTAGGGTTAGGGTTAGGGTTAGGGGTTTGTAAAAAGTGGCGGAAAATTCTTGCGGTGCTTCATATAAGAGAGCCATCTTGCTGCCGCTACGCGGTGACCCCATCGGCTCGCAACATCTGCGCACACAGTGCGCACAGCAATATATTTACACATTTTAGGATCCAATAAGTTGCTTAAAATTGCATCGTTCCATCTAATTTAGAGCTAGGGTTAGGGTTAGGGTTCGTGTTAGGGTTAGGGTTCGTGTTAGGGTTAAGGTTAGGGTTAGGGTTAGGTTTCGTGTTAGGGTTAGGTTTAGGTTTAGGGGCCGGGATAAGGTTAGGGTTAGGGTTAGGGGTTAGGGTTAGGGTTAGGTTTGGGTTAGGGGTAGGGTTCGTGTTAGGGATAGTGTTAGGGTTAGGGTTAGGGGTTTGTAAAAAGTGTCGGAAAATTCTTGCGGCGCTTCATAAAAGAGAGCCAAATTAGGGTTAGGGTTAGGGTTAGGGCTAGGGTTAGGTTTCGTGTTAGGGTTAGGTTGGTGTAGGGTTCGTGTTAGGGATAGGGTTAGGGTTAGGGTTCGTGTTAGTGTTAGGGTTAGGGCTAGGGTTAGGTTTCGTGTTAGGGTTAGGTTAGGGGTAGGGTTCGTGTTCGGGATAGGGTTAGGGTTAGGGTTCGGGGTTTGTAAAAAGTGTTGGAAAATTCTTGCGGCGCTTCATAAAAGTGAGCCATCTTGCTGCCGCTACGCGGCGACCCTATAGGCTCGCAACATCTGCGCACGTTGTGCGCCCCGCAAAATATTTACACATTTTAGGAGCCAATAAGTTGCTTAAAATTGCATCGTTCCATCTAATTTAGAGCTAGGGTTAGGGTTAGGGTTAGGGTTCGTGTTAGGGGTAGGGTTCGTGTTAGGGTTAGGGTTAGGGTTAGGTTTAGTGTTAGGGTTAGGGTTAGGTTTAGGGTTCGGGATATGGTTAGGGTTAGGGGTTTGTAAAAAGTGTCGGAAAATTCTTGCGGCGCTTCATAAAAGAGAGCCATCTTGCTGCCGCTACGCGGCGACCCCAGAGGCTCGCAACATCTGCGCACGTAGTGCGCGCCGCAAAATATTTACACATTATAGGAGCCAATATGTTGCTTAAAATTGCATCGTTCCATCTAATTTTGAGCTAGGGTTAGGGTTAGGGTTCGTGTTAGGGTTAGGGTTCGTGTTAGGGTTAAGGTTAGGGTTAGGGTTAGGTTTCGTGTTAGGGTTAGGGTTAGGTTTAGGGTTCGGGATAGGGTTAGGGTTACGGGTTAGAGTTAGGATTAGGGTTGGGTTAGGTTTCGTGTTAGTGTTTGGGTTAGGGGTAGGGTTTGTGTTAGGGATAGGGTTAGGGTTAGGGTTAGGGGTTTGTAAAAAGTGTCAGAAAATTCTTGCGGCACTTCATAAAAGAGACCCATCTTGCTGCCGCGACGCGGCGACCCCATAGGCTCGCAACGTCTGCGCACGTAGTGCGCGCCGCAAAATATTTACACATTTTAGGAGCCAATAAGTTGCTTAAAATTGCATCGTTCCATCTAATTTAGAGCTAGGGTTAGGGTTAGGGTTCGTGTTAGGGTTAGGGTTAGGGTTTGTGTTACGGATAGGGTTAGGGTTAGGGTTAGGGGTTTGTAAAAAGTGTCAGAAAATTCTTGCGGCGCTTCATAAAAGAGAGCCATCTTGCTGCCGCTACGCGGCGACCCCATAGGCTCGCAATATCTGCGCACGTAGTGCGCGCCGCAAAATATTTACACATTTTAGGAGCCAATAAGTTGCTTAAAATTGCATCGTTCCATCTAATTTAGAGCTAGGGTTCGGGTTAGGGTTAGGGTTAGGGTTCGTGTTAGGGTTAGGGTTAGGGTTAGGGTTAGGTTTAGGGTTCGGGATAGGGTTAGGGTTAGGGGTTAGAGTTAGGATTAGGGTTGGGTTAGGTTTCGTGTTAGTGTTAGGGTTAGGGGTAGGGTTCGTGTTAGGGATAGGGTTAGGGTTAGGGTTAGGGGTTTGTAAAAAGTGTCAGAAAATTCTTGCGGCACTTCATAAAAGAGACCCATCTTGCTGCCGCGACGCGGCGACCCCATAGGCTCGCAACGTCTGCGCACGTAGTGCGCGCCGCAAAATATTTACACATTTTAGGAGCCAATAAGTTGCTTAAAATTGCATCGTTCCATCTAATTTAGAGCTAGGGTTAGGGTTAGGGTTAGGGTTCGTGTTAGGGTTAGGGTTCGTGTTACGGATAGGGTTAGGGTTAGGGTTAGGGGTTTGTAAAAAGTGTCAGAAAATTCTTGCGGCGCTTCATAAAAGAGAGCCATCTTGCTGCCGCTACGCGGCGACCCCATAGGCTCGCAATATCTGCGCACGTAGTGCGCGCCGCAAAATATTTACACATTTTAGGAGCCAATAAGTTGCTTAAAATTGCATCGTTCCATCTAATTTAGAGCTAGGGTTCGGGTTAGGGTTAGGGTTAGGGTTCGTGTTAGGGTTAGGGTTAGGGTTAGGGTTAGGGTTAGGGTCAGGGTTAGGGTTCGTGTTAGTGATAGGGTTAGGGTTAGGGTTAGTGTTAGGGGTTTGTAAAAAGTGTCGGAAAATTCTTGCGGCGCTTCATATAAGAGAGCCATCTTGCTGCCGCTACGCGGTGACCCCATCGGCTCGCAACATCTGCGCACGTTGTGCGCGCAGCAAAATATTTACACATTTTAGGAGCCAATAAGTTGCTTAAAATTGCATCGTTCCATCTAATTTAGAGCTAGGGTTAGGGTTACGGTTAGGGTTCGTGTTAGGGTTAGGGTTCGTGTTACGGATAGGGTTAGGGTTAGGGTTTTGTAAAAAGTGTCGGAAAATTCTTGCGGCGCTTCATAAAAGAGAGCCATCTTGCTGCCGCTACGCGGCGACCCCATAGGCACGCAACATCTGCGCACGTTGTGCGCGCCACAAAATATTGACACATTTTTGGAGCCAATAAGTTGCTTAAAATTGCATCGTTCTATCTAATTTAGAGCTAGGGTTACGGTTAGGGTTAGGGTTAGGGTTCGTGTTAGGGTTAGGGTTCGTGTTAGTGTTAGGTTTAGGGTTAGGGTTAGGTTTCGTGTTAGGGTTAGGGTTAGGGGTAGGGTTCGTGTTAGGGATCGGGTTAGGGTTAGGGTTAGGGGTTTGTAAAAAGTGTCGGAAAATTCTTGCGGCGCTTCATAAAAGAGAGCCATCTTGCTGCCACTACGCGGTGACCCCATAGGCTCTCAACATCTGCGCACGTGGTGCGCGCCGCAATATATTTACACATTTTAGGAGCCAATAAGTTGCTTAAAATTGCATCGTTCCATCTAATTTAGAGCTAGGGTTAGGGTTAGGGTTCGTGTTAGGGTTAAGGTTAGGGTTAGGGTTAGGTTTCGTGTTAGGTTTAGGGTTAGGTTTAGGGTTCGGGATAGGGTTAGGGTTAGGGGTTAGAGTTAGGGTTAGGGATGGGTTAGGTTTCGTGTTAGGGTTAGGGTTAGGGGTAGGGTTCGTGTTAGTGATAGGGTTAGGGTTAGGGGTTTGTAAAAAGTGTCAGAAAATTCTTGCGGCACTTCATAAAAGAGATCCATCTTGCTGCCGCTACGCGGCGACCCCATAGGCTCGCAACATCTGCGCACGTAGTGCACGCCGCAAAATATTTACACATTTTCGGAGCCAATAAGTTGCTTAAAATTGCATCGTTGCATCTAATTTAGAGCTAGGGTTAGGGTTAGGGGTTTGTAAAAAGTGTCGGAAAATTCTTGCGGCGCTTCATAAAAGAGAGCCATCTTGCTGCCGCTACACGGCGACCCCATAGGCTCGCAACATCTGCGTACACATTTTAAGAGCCAATAAGTTGCTTAAAATTGCATCGTTCCATCTAATTGAGAGCTAGGGTTAGGGTTAGGGTCAGGGTTAGGGTTCGTGTTAGGGTTAGGGTTCGTGTTAGGGTTAGGGTTAGGTTTAGGGTTCGTGTTAGTGATAGGGTTAGGGTTAGGGTTAGGGTTAGTGGTTTGTAAAAAGTGTCGGAAAATTCTTGCGGTGCTTCATAAAAGAGAGCCATCTTGCTGCCGCTACGCGGCGACCCCATAGGCTCGCAACATCTGCGCACGTGGTGCGCGCCGCAATATATTTACACATTTTAGGAGCCAATAAGTTGCTTAAAATTGCATCGTTCCATCTAATTTAGAGCTAGGGTTTGGGTTAGGGTTAGGGTTCGTGTTAGGGTTAGGGTTCGTGTTAGGGTTAAGGTTAGGGTTAGGGTTAGGTTTCGTGTTAGGGTTAGGGTTAGGTTTAGGGTTCGGGCTAGGGTTAGGGTTAGGGGTTAGAGTTAGGGTTAGGGATGGGTTAGGTTTCGTGTTAGGGTTACGGTTAGGGGTAGGGTTCGTGTTAGTGATAGGGTTAGGGTTAGGTTTAGGGGTTTGTAAAAAGTGTCAGAAAATTCTTGCGGCACTTCATAAAAGAGACCCATCTTGCTGCCGCTACGCGGCGACCCCATAGGCTCGCAACATCTGCGCACGTAGTGCACGCCGCAAAATATTTACACATTTTCGGAGCCAATAAGTTGCTTAAAATTGCATCGTTCCATCTAATTTAGAGCTAGGGTTAGGGTTAGGGTTAGGGTTCGTGTTAGGGTTCGTGTTAGGGTTAGGGTTCGTGTTAGGGTTAGGGTTAGGTTTAGGGTTCGGGATAGGGTTAGGATTAGGGTTAGTGGTTTGGAAAAAGTGTCGGAAAATTCTTGCGGTGCTTCATAAAACAGATCCATCTTGCTGCCGCTACGCGGCGACCCCATAGGCTCGCAACATCTGCGCACGTAGTGCACGCCGCAAAATATTTACACATTTTCGGAGCCAATAAGTTGCTTAAAATTGCATCGTTGCATCTAATTTAGAGCTAGGGTTAGGGTTAGGGGTTTGTAAAAAGTGTCGGAAAATTCTTGCGGCGCTTCATAAAAGAGAGCCATCTTGCTGCCGCTACACGGCGACCCCATAGGCTCGCAACATCTGCGTACACATTTTAAGAGCCAATAAGTTGCTTAAAATTGCATCGTTCCATCTAATTGAGAGCTAGGGTTAGGGTTAGGGTTAGGGTTAGGGTTCGTGTTAGGGATAGGGTTCGCGTTAGGGTTAGGGTTAGGTTTAGGGTTCGTGTTAGTGATAGGGTTAGGGTTAGGGTTAGGGTTAGTGGTTTGTAAAAAGTGTCGGAAAATTCTTGCGGTGCTTCATAAAAGAGAGCCATCTTGCTGCCGCTATGCGGCGACCCCATAGGCTCGCAACATCTGCGCACGTGGTGCGCGCCGCAATATATTTACACATTTTAGGAGCCAATAAGTTGCTTAAAATTGCATCGTTCCATCTAATTTAGAGCTAGGGTTAGGGTTAGGGTTAGGGTTCGTGTTAGGGTTAGGGTTCGTGTTAGGGTTAAGGTTAGGGTTAGGGTTAGGTTTCGTGTTAGGGTTAGGGTTAGGTTTAGGGTTCGGGCTAGGGTTAGGGTTAGGGGTTAGAGTTAGGGTTAGGGATGGGTTAGGTTTCGTGTTAGGGTTAGGGTTAGGGGTAGGGTTCGTGTTAGTGATAGGGTTAGGGTTAGGTTTAGGGGTTTGTAAAAAGTGTCAGAAAATTCTTGCGGCACTTCATAAAAGAGACCCATCTTGCTGCCGCTACGCGGCGACCCCATAGGCTCGCAACATCTGCGCACGTAGTGCACGCCGCAAAATATTTACACATTTTCGGAGCCAATAAGTTGCTTAAAATTGCATCGTTCCATCTAATTTAGAGCTAGGGTTAGGGTTAGGGTTAGGGTTCGTGTTAGGGTTCGTGTTAGGGTTAGGGTTCGTGTTAGGGTTAGGGTTAGGTTTAGGGTTCGGGATAGGGTTAGGGTTAGGGTTAGTGGTTTGTAAAAAGTGTCGGAAAATTCTTGCGGTGCTTCATAAAAGAGAACCATCTTGCTGCCGCTACACGGCGACCCCATAGGCTCGCAACATCTGCGCACGTAGTGCGCGCCGCAAAATATTTACACATTTTAGGAGCCAATAAGTTGCTTAAAATTGCATCGTTCCATCTAATTTAGAGCTAGGGTTAGGGTTAGGGTTAGGGTTCGTGTTAGGGTTAGGGTTCGTGTTAGGGATAGGGTTAGGGTTAGGGGTTTGTAAAAAGTGTCGGAAAATTCTTGCGGCGCTTCATAAAAGAGAGCTATCTTGCTGCCGCTACGCGGCGACCCCATAGGCTCGCAACATCTGCACACGTAGAGCGCGCCGCAAAATATTTACACATTTTAGGAGCCAATAAGTTGCTTAAAATTGCATCGTTCCATCTAATTTAGAGCTAGGGTTAGGGTTAGGGTTAGGGTTAGGGTCAGGGTTAGGGTTCGTGTTAGTGATAGGGTTAGGGTTAGGGTTAGGGGTTTGTAAAAAGTGTCGGAAAATTCTTGCGGTGCTTCATATAAGAGAGCCATCTTGCTGCCGCTACGCGGTGACCCCATCGGCTCGCAACATCTGCGCACACAGTGCGCGCAGCAATATATTTACACATTTTAGGATCCAATAAGTTGCTTAAAATTGCATCGTTCCATCTAATTTAGAGCTAGGGTTAGGGTTAGGGTTCGTGTTAGGGTTAGGGTTCGTGTTAGGGTTAAGGTTAGGGTTAGGGTTAGGTTTCGTGTTAGGGTTAGGTTTAGGTTTAGGGGTCGGGATAAGGTTAGGGTTAGGGTTAGGGGTTAGGGTTAGGGTTAGGGTTAGGTTTGGGTTAGGGGTAGGGTTCGTGTTAGGGATAGTGTTAGGGTTAGGGTTAGGGGTTTGTAAAAAGTGTCGGAAAATTCTTGCGGCGCTTCATAAAAGAGAGCCAAATTAGGGTTAGGTTTAGGGTTAGGGCTAGGGTTAGGTTTCGTGTTAGGGTTAGGTTGGGGTAGGGTTCGTGTTAGGGATAGGGTTAGGGTTAGGGTTCGTGTTAGTGTTAGGGTTAGGGCTAGGGTTAGGTTTCGTGTTAGGGTTAGGTTAGGGGTAGGGTTCGTGTTAGGGATAGGGTTAGGGTTAGGGTTCGGGGTTTGTAAAAAGTGTCGGAAAATTCTTGCGGCGCTTCATATAAGAGAGCCATCTTGCTGCCGCTACGCGGTGACCCCATCGGCTCGCAACATCTGCGCACGCAGTGCGCGCAGCAAAATATTTACACATTTTAGGAGCCAATAAGTTGCTTAAAATTGCATCGTTCCATCTAATTTAGAGCTAGGGTTAGGGTTAGGGTTAAGGTTCGTGTTAGGGTTAGGGTTCGTGTTACGGATAGGGTTAGGGTTAGGGTTAGGGGTTTGTAAAAAGTGTCGGAAAATTCTTGCGGCGCTTCATAAAAGAGAGCCATCTTGCTGCCGCTACGCGGCGACCCCATAGGCTCGCAACATCTGCGCACGTAGTGCGCGCCACAAAATATTGACACATTTTTGGAGCCAATAAGTTGCTTAAAATTGCATCGTTCTATCTAATTTAGAGCTAGGGTTAGGGTTAGGGTTAGGGTACGTGTTAGGGTTAGGGTTCGTGTTAGTGTTCGGTTTAGGGTTAGGGTTAGGTTTCGTGTTAGGGTTAGGGTTAGGGGTAGGGTTCGTGTTAGGGATCGGGTTAGGGTTAGGGTTAGGGGTTTGTAAAAAGTGTCGGAAAATTCTTGCGGCGCTTCATAAAAGAGAGCCATCTTGCTGCCACTACACGGTGACCCCATAGGCTCGCAACATCTGCGCACATGGTGCGCGCCGCAAAATATTTACACATTTTAGGAGCCAATAAGTTGCTTAAAATTGCATCGTTCCATCTAATTTAGAGCTAGGGTTAGGTTTAGGGTTAGGGTTAGGGTTCGTGTTAGGGTTAGGGTTCGTGTTAGGGTTAGGGTTAGGGTTAGGTTTCGTGTTAGGTTTTGGGTTAGGCGTAGGGTTCGTGTTAGGGATAGGGTTAGGGTTAGGGTTAGGGGTTTGTAAAAAGTGTCGGAAAATTCTTGCGGCGCTTCATATAAGAGAGCCATCTTGCTGCCGCTACGCGGTGACCCCATCAGCTCGCAACATCTGCGCACGCAGTGCGCGCAGCAAAATATTTACACATTTTAGGAGCCAATAAGTTGCTTAAAATTGCATCGTTCCATCTAATTTAGAGCTAGGGTTAGGGTTAGGGTTAAGATTCGTGTTAGGGTTAGGGTTCGTGTTACGGATAGGGTTAGGGTTAGGGTTAGAGGTTTGTAAAAAGTGTCGGAAAATTCTTGCGGCGCTTCATAAAAGAGAGCCATCTTGCTGCCGCTACGCGGCGACCCCATAGGCTCGCAACATCTGCGCACGTAGTGCGCGCCGCAAAATATTGACACATTTTTGGAGCCAATAAGTTGCTTAAAATTGCATCGTTCTATCTAATTTAGAGCTAGGGTTAGGGTTAGGGTTTGGGTTAGGGTACGTGTTAGGGTTAGGGTTCGTGTTAGTGTTAGGTTTAGGTTTAGGGTTAGGTTTCGTGTTAGGGTTAGGGTTCGTGTTAGGGATCGGGTTAGGGTTAGGGTTAGGGGTTTGTAAAAAGTGTCGGAAAATTCTTGCGGCGCTTCATAAAAGAGAGCCATCTTGCTGCCACTACACGGTGACCCCATAGGCTCGCAACATCTGCGCACGTGGTGCACGCCGCAAAATATTTACACATTTTAGGAGCCAATAAGTTGCTTAAAATTGCATCGTTCCATCTAATTTAGAGCTAGGGTTAGGGTTAGGGTTAGGGTTAGGGTCAGGGTTAGGTTTCATGTTAGGATTAGGGTTAGGGTTAGGGGTAGGCGTTTGTAAAAAGTGTCGGAAAATTCTTGCGGCGCTTCATAAAAGAGAGCCATCTTGCTGCCGCTAAGCGGCGACCCCATAGGCTCGCGACATCTGCGCACGCAGTGCGCGCAGCAAAATATTTACACATTTTAGGAGCCAATAAGTTGCTTAAAATTGCATCGTTCCATCTAATTTAGAGCTCGGGTTAGAGTTAGGGTTAGGGTTCGTGTTAGGGTTAGAGTTCGTGTTAGGGTTAGGGTTGGGGTTAGGTTTCGTGTTAGGGTTAGGGGTAGGGTTCGTGTTTGGGATAGGGTTAGGGGTTTGTAAAAAGTGTCGGAAAATTCTTGCGGCGCTTCATAAAAGAGAGCCATCTTGCTGCCGCTACGCGGTGACCCCATAGGCTCGCAACATCTTCGCACGTGGTGCACGCCGCAAAATATTTACACATTTTAGGAGCCAATAAGTTGCATAAAATTGCATCGTTCCATCTAATTTAGAGCTAGGGTTAGGGTTAGGGTTAGGGTTCGTGTTAGGGTTAGGGTTCGTGTTAGGGTTAAGGTTAGGGTTAGGGTTAGGTTTCGTGTTAGGGTTAGGGTTAGGTTTAGGGTTCGGGATAAGGTTAGGGTTAGGGGTTAGGGTTAGGGTTAGGGTTTGGGTTAGGGGTAGGGTTCGTGTTAGCGATAGTGTTAGGGTTAGGGTTAGGGGTTTGTAAAAAGTGTCGGAAAATTCTTGCGGCGCTTCATAAAAGAGAGCCATCTTGCTGCCGCTACGCGGTGACCCCATAGGCTCGCAAGATCTGCGCACGTAGTGCGTGCCGCAAAATATTTACACATTTTAGGAGCCAAGAAGTTGCTGAAAATTGCATCGTTCCATCTAATTTAGAGCTAGGGTTAGGGTTAGGGTTAGGGTTAAGGGTCGTGTTAGAGTTAGGTTTCGTGTTAGGGTTAGGTTAGGGGTAGGGTTCATGTTAGGGATAGGGTTAGGGTTAGGGTTCGGGGTTTGTAAAAAGTGTCGGAAAATTCTTGCGGCGCTTCATAAAAGAGAGCCATCTTGCTGCCGCTACGCGGCGACCCTATAGGCTCGCAACATCTGCGCACGTTGTGCGCCCCGCAAAATATTTACACATTTTAGGAGCCAATAAGTTGCTTAAAATTGCATCATTCCATCTAATTTAGAGCTAGGGTTAGGGTTAGGTTTAGGGGTTTGTAAAAAGTGTCGGAAAATTCTTGCGGCGCTTCATAAAAGAGAGCCATCGTGCTGCCGCTACACGGCGACCCCATAGGCTCGCAACATCTGCGCACGTAGTGCGCGCATCAATATATTTACACATTTTAGGAGCCAATAAGTTGCTTAAAATTGCATCGTTCCATCTAATTGAGAGCTAGGGTTAGGGTTAGGGTTAGGGTTCGTGTTAGGGTTAGGGTTCGTGTTAGGGTTAGGGTTCGTGTTAGGGTTAGGGTTAGGTTTAGGGTTCGGGATAGGGTTAGGGTTAGGGTTAGTGGTTTGTAAAAAGTGTCGGAAAATTCTTGCGGTGCTTCATAAAAGAGAACCATCTTGCTGCCGCTACGCGGCGACCCCATAGGCTCGCAACATCTGCACACGTAGAGCGCGCCGCAAAATATTTACACATTTTAGGAGCCAATAAGTTGCTTAAAATTGCATCGTTCCATCTAATTTAGAGCTAGGGTTAGGGTTAGGGTCAGGTTTGGGTTCGTGTTAGTGATAGGGTTAGGGTTAGGGTTAGGGTTAGGGTTAGGGTTAGGGGTTTGTAAAAAGTGTCGGAAAATTCTTGCGGTGCTTCATATAAGAGAGCCATCTTGCTGCCGCTATGCGGTGACCCCATCGGCTCGCAACATCTGCGCACGCAGTGCGCGCAGCAATATATTTACACATTTTAGGAGCCAATAAGTTGCTTAAAATTGCATCGTTCCATCTAATTTAGAGCTAGGGTTAGGGTTAGGGTTAGGGTTAGGGTTCGTGTTATGGTTAGGGTTCGTGTTAGGGTTAAGGTTAGGGTTAGGGTTAGGTTTCGTGTTAGGGTTAGGTTTAGGTTTAGGGGTCGGGATAAGGTTAGGGTTAGGGTTAGGGGTTAGGGTTAGGGTTAGGGTTAGGTTTGGGTTAGGGGTAGGGTTCGTGTTAGGGATAGTGTTAGGGTTAGGGATAGGGTTAGGGGTTTGTAAAAAGTGTCGGAAAATTCTTGCGGCGCTTCATAAAAGAGAGCCAAATTAGGGTTAGGGTTAGGGTTAGGGCTAGGGTTAGGTTTCGTGTTAGGGTTAGGTTAGGGGTAGGGTTCGTGTTAGGGATAGGGTTAGGGTTAGGGTTCGTGTTAGTGTTAGGGTTAGGGTTAGGGCTAGGGTTAGGTTTCGTGTTAGGGTTAGGTTAGTGGTAGGGTTCGTGTTAGGGATAGGGTTAGGGTTAGGGTTCGGGGTTTGTAAAAAGTGTTGGAAAATTCTTGCGCCGCTTCATAAAAGTGAGCCATCTTGCTGCCGCTACGCGGCGACCCTATAGGCTCGCAACATCTGCGCACGTTGTGCGCCCCGCAAAATATTTACACATTTTAGGAGCCAATAAGTTGCTTAAAATTGCATCGTTCCATCTAATTTAGAGCTAGGGTTAGGGTTAGGGTTAGGGTTCGTGTTAGGGTTAGGGTTCGTGTTAGGGTTAGGGTTAGGGTTAGGTTTAGTGTTAGGGTTAGGGTTAGGTTTAGGGTTCGGGATATGGTTAGGGTTAGGGGTTTGTAAAAAGTGTCGGAAAATTCTTGCGGCGCTTCATAAAAGAGAGCCATCTTGCTGCCGCTACGCGGCGACCCCAGAGGCTCGCAACATCTGCGCACGTAGTGCGCGCCGCAAAATATTTACACATTATAGGAGCCAATAAGTTGCTTAAAATTGCATCGTTCCATCTAATTTAGAGCTAGGGTTAGGGTTAGGGTTAGGGTTCGTGTTAGGGTTAGGGTACGTGTTAGGGTTAAGGTTAGGGTTAGGGTTGGTTTCGTGTTAGGGTTAGGGTTAGGTTTAGGGTTCGGGATAGGGTTAGGGTTAGGGGTTAGAGTTAGGATTAGGGTTGGGTTAGGTTTCGTGTTAGGGTTAGGGTTAGGGGTAGGGTTCGTGTTAGGGATAGGGTTAGGGTTAGGGTTAGGGGTTTGTAAAAAGTGTCAGAAAATTCTTGCGGCACTTCATAAAAGAGACCCATCTTGCTGCCGCGACGCGGCGACCCCATAGGCTCGCAACGTCTGCGCACGTAGTGCGCGCCGCAAAATATTTACACATTTTAGGAGCCAATAAGTTGCTTAAAATTGCATCGTTCCATCTAATTTAGAGCTAGGGTTAGGGTTAGGGTTAGGGTTCGTGTTAGGGTTAGGGTTCGTGTTACGGATAGGGTTAGGGTTAGGGTTAGGGGTTTGTAAAAAGTGTCGGAAAATTCTTGCGGCGCTTCATAAAAGAGAGCCATCTTGCTGCCGCTACGCGGCGACCCCATAGGCTCGCAATATCTGCGCACGTAGTGCGCGCCGCAAAATATTTACACATTTTAGGAGCCAATAAGTTGCTGAAAATTGCATCGTTCCATCTAATTGAGAGCTAGGGTTAGGGTTAGGGTTCGTGTTAGGGTTAGGGTTCGTGTTAGGGTTAAGGTTAGGGTTAGGGTTAGGGTTAGGGGTTTGTAAAAAGTGGCGGAAAATTCTTGCGGTGCTTCATATAAGAGAGCCATCTTGCTGCCGCTACGCGGTGACCCCATCGGCTCGCAACATCTGCGCACACAGTGCGCACAGCAATATATTTACACATTTTAGGATCCAATAAGTTGCTTAAAATTGCATCGTTCCATCTAATTTAGAGCTAGGGTTAGGGTTAGGGTTCGTGTTAGGGTTAGGGTTCGTGTTAGGGTTAAGGTTAGGGTTAGGGTTAGGTTTCGTGTTAGGGTTAGGTTTAGGTTTAGGGGTCGGGATAAGGTTAGGGTTAGGGTTAGGGGTTAGGGTTAGGGTTAGGGTTAGGTTTGGGTTAGGGGTAGGGTTCGTGTTAGGGATAGTGTTAGGGTTAGGGTTAGGGGTTTGTAAAAAGTGTCGGAAAATTCTTGCGGCGCTTCATAAAAGAGAGCCAAATTAGGGTTAGGGTTAGGGTTAGGGCTAGGGTTAGGTTTCGTGTTAGGGTTAGGTTGGTGTAGGGTTCGTGTTAGGGATAGGGTTAGGGTTAGGGTTCGTGTTAGTGTTAGGGTTAGGGCTAGGGTTAGGTTTCGTGTTAGGGTTAGGTTAGGGGTAGGGTTCGTGTTCGGGATAGGGTTAGGGTTAGGGTTCGGGGTTTGTAAAAAGTGTTGGAAAATTCTTGCGGCGCTTCATAAAAGTGAGCCATCTTGCTGCCGCTACGCGGCGACCCTATAGGCTCGCAACATCTGCGCACGTTGTGCGCCCCGCAAAATATTTACACATTTTAGGAGCCAATAAGTTGCTTAAAATTGCATCGTTCCATCTAATTTAGAGCTAGGGTTAGGGTTAGGGTTAGGGTTCGTGTTAGGGGTAGGGTTCGTGTTAGGGTTAGGGTTAGGGTTAGGTTTAGTGTTAGGGTTAGGGTTAGGTTTAGGGTTCGGGATATGGTTAGGGTTAGGGGTTTGTAAAAAGTGTCGGAAAATTCTTGCGGCGCTTCATAAAAGAGAGCCATCTTGCTGCCGCTACGCGGCGACCCCAGAGGCTCGCAACATCTGCGCACGTAGTGCGCGCCGCAAAATATTTACACATTATAGGAGCCAATATGTTGCTTAAAATTGCATCGTTCCATCTAATTTTGAGCTAGGGTTAGGGTTAGGGTTCGTGTTAGGGTTAGGGTTCGTGTTAGGGTTAAGGTTAGGGTTAGGGTTAGGTTTCGTGTTAGGGTTAGGGTTAGGTTTAGGGTTCGGGATAGGGTTAGGGTTACGGGTTAGAGTTAGGATTAGGGTTGGGTTAGGTTTCGTGTTAGTGTTTGGGTTAGGGGTAGGGTTTGTGTTAGGGATAGGGTTAGGGTTAGGGTTAGGGGTTTGTAAAAAGTGTCAGAAAATTCTTGCGGCACTTCATAAAAGAGACCCATCTTGCTGCCGCGACGCGGCGACCCCATAGGCTCGCAACGTCTGCGCACGTAGTGCGCGCCGCAAAATATTTACACATTTTAGGAGCCAATAAGTTGCTTAAAATTACATCGTTCCATCTAATTTAGAGCTAGGGTTAGGGTTAGGGTTCGTGTTAGGGTTAGGGTTAGGGTTTGTGTTACGGATAGGGTTAGGGTTAGGGTTAGGGGTTTGTAAAAAGTGTCAGAAAATTCTTGCGGCGCTTCATAAAAGAGAGCCATCTTGCTGCCGCTACGCGGCGACCCCATAGGCTCGCAATATCTGCGCACGTAGTGCGCGCCGCAAAATATTTACACATTTTAGGAGCCAATAAGTTGCTTAAAATTGCATCGTTCCATCTAATTTAGAGCTCGGGTTCGGGTTAGGGTTAGGGTTAGGGTTCGTGTTAGGGTTAGGGTTAGGGTTAGGGTTAGGTTTAGGGTTCGGGATAGGGTTAGGGTTAGGGGTTAGAGTTAGGATTAGGGTTGGGTTAGGTTTCGTGTTAGTGTTAGGGTTAGGGGTAGGGTTCGTGTTAGGGATAGGGTTAGGGTTAGGGTTAGGGGTTTGTAAAAAGTGTCAGAAAATTCTTGCGGCACTTCATAAAAGAGACCCATCTTGCTGCCGCGACGCGGCGACCCCATAGGCTCGCAACGTCTGCGCACGTAGTGCGCGCCGCAAAATATTTACACATTTTAGGAGCCAATAAGTTGCTTAAAATTGCATCGTTCCATCTAATTTAGAGCTAGGGTTAGGGTTAGGGTTAGGGTTCGTGTTAGGGTTAGGGTTCGTGTTACGGATAGGGTTAGGGTTAGGGTTAGGGGTTTGTAAAAAGTGTCAGAAAATTCTTGCGGCGCTTCATAAAAGAGAGCCATCTTGCTGCCGCTACGCGGCGACCCCATAGGCTCGCAATATCTGCGCACGTAGTGCGCGCCGCAAAATATTTACACATTTTAGGAGCCAATAAGTTGCTTAAAATTGCATCGTTCCATCTAATTTAGAGCTAGGGTTCGGGTTAGGGTTAGGGTTAGGGTTCGTGTTAGGGTTAGGGTTAGGGTTAGGGTTAGGGTTAGGGTCAGGGTTAGGGTTCGTGTTAGTGATAGGGTTAGGGTTAGGGTTAGTGTTAGGGGTTTGTAAAAAGTGTCGGAAAATTCTTGCGGCGCTTCATATAAGAGAGCCATCTTGCTGCCGCTACGCGGTGACCCCATCGGCTCGCAACATCTGCGCACGTTGTGCGCGCAGCAAAATATTTACACATTTTAGGAGCCAATAAGTTGCTTAAAATTGCATCGTTCCATCTAATTTAGAGCTAGGGTTAGGGTTACGGTTAGGGTTCGTGTTAGGGTTAGGGTTCGTGTTACGGATAGGGTTAGGGTTAGGGTTTTGTAAAAAGTGTCGGAAAATTCTTGCGGCGCTTCATAAAAGAGAGCCATCTTGCTGCCGCTACGCGGCGACCCCATAGGCACGCAACATCTGCGCACGTTGTGCGCGCCGCAAAATATTGACACATTTTTGGAGCCAATAAGTTGCTTAAAATTGCATCGTTCTATCTAATTTAGAGCTAGGGTTACGGTTAGGGTTAGGGTTAGGGTTCGTGTTAGGGTTAGGGTTCGTGTTAGTGTTAGGTTTAGGGTTAGGGTTAGGTTTCGTGTTAGGGTTAGGGTTAGGGGTAGGGTTCGTGTTAGGGATCGGGTTAGGGTTAGGGTTAGGGGTTTGTAAAAAGTGTCGGAAAATTCTTGCGGCGCTTCATAAAAGAGAGCCATCTTGCTGCCACTACGCGGTGACCCCATAGGCTCTCAACATCTGCGCACGTGGTGCGCGCCGCAATATATTTACACATTTTAGGAGCCAATAAGTTGCTTAAAATTGCATCGTTCCATCTAATTTAGAGCTAGGGTTAGGGTTAGGGTTCGTGTTAGGGTTAAGGTTAGGGTTAGGGTTAGGTTTCGTGTTAGGTTTAGGGTTAGGTTTAGGGTTCGGGATAGGGTTAGGGTTAGGGGTTAGAGTTAGGGTTAGGGATGGGTTAGGTTTCGTGTTAGGGTTAGGGTTAGGGGTAGGGTTCGTGTTAGTGATAGGGTTAGGGTTAGGGGTTTGTAAAAAGTGTCAGAAAATTCTTGCGGCACTTCATAAAAGAGATCCATCTTGCTGCCGCTACGCGGCGACCCCATAGGCTCGCAACATCTGCGCACGTAGTGCACGCCGCAAAATATTTACACATTTTCGGAGCCAATAAGTTGCTTAAAATTGCATCGTTGCATCTAATTTAGAGCTAGGGTTAGGGTTAGGGGTTTGTAAAAAGTGTCGGAAAATTCTTGCGGCGCTTCATAAAAGAGAGCCATCTTGCTGCCGCTACACGGCGACCCCATAGGCTCGCAACATCTGCGTACACATTTTAAGAGCCAATAAGTTGCTTAAAATTGCATCGTTCCATCTAATTGAGAGCTAGGGTTAGGGTTAGGGTCAGGGTTAGGGTTCGTGTTAGGGTTAGGTTTCGTGTTAGGGTTAGGGTTAGGTTTAGGGTTCGTGTTAGTGATAGGGTTAGGGTTAGGGTTAGGGTTAGTGGTTTGTAAAAAGTGTCGGAAAATTCTTGCGGTGCTTCATAAAAGAGAGCCATCTTGCTGCCGCTACGCGGCGACCCCATAGGCTCGCAACATCTGCGCACGTGGTGCGCGCCGCAATATATTTACACATTTTAGGAGCCAATAAGTTGCTTAAAATTGCATCGTTCCATCTAATTTAGAGCTAGGGTTTGGGTTAGGGTTAGGGTTCGTGTTAGGGTTAGGGTTCGTGTTAGGGTTAAGGTTAGGGTTAGGGTTAGGTTTCGTGTTAGGGTTAGGGTTAGGTTTAGGGTTCGGGCTAGGGTTAGGGTTAGGGGTTAGAGTTAGGGTTAGGGATGGGTTAGGTTTCGTGTTAGGGTTACGGTTAGGGGTAGGGTTCGTGTTAGTGATAGGGTTAGGGTTAGGTTTAGGGGTTTGTAAAAAGTGTCAGAAAATTCTTGCGGCACTTCATAAAAGAGACCCATCTTGCTGCCGCTACGCGGCGACCCCATAGGCTCGCAACATCTGCGCACGTAGTGCACGCCGCAAAATATTTACACATTTTCGGAGCCAATAAGTTGCTTAAAATTGCATCGTTCCATCTAATTTAGAGCTAGGGTTAGGGTTAGGGTTAGGGTTCGTGTTAGGGTTCGTGTTAGGGTTAGGGTTCGTGTTAGGGTTAGGGTTAGGTTTAGGGTTCGGGATAGGGTTAGGATTAGGGTTAGTGGTTTGTAAAAAGTGTCGGAAAATTCTTGCGGTGCTTCATAAAACAGATCCATCTTGCTGCCGCTACGCGGCGACCCCATAGGCTCGCAACATCTGCGCACGTAGTGCACGCCGCAAAATATTTACACATTTTCGGAGCCAATAAGTTGCTTAAAATTGCATCGTTGCATCTAATTTAGAGCTAGGGTTAGGGTTAGGGGTTTGTAAAAAGTGTCGGAAAATTCTTGCGGCGCTTCATAAAAGAGAGCCATCTTGCTGCCGCTACACGGCGACCCCATAGGCTCGCAACATCTGCGTACACATTTTAAGAGCCAATAAGTTGCTTAAAATTGCATCGTTCCATCTAATTGAGAGCTAGGGTTAGGGTTAGGGTTAGGGTTAGGGTTCGTGTTAGGGATAGGGTTCGCGTTAGGGTTAGGGTTAGGTTTAGGGTTCGTGTTAGTGATAGGGTTAGGGTTAGGGTTAGGGTTAGTGGTTTGTAAAAAGTGTCGGAAAATTCTTGCGGTGCTTCATAAAAGAGAGCCATCTTGCTGCCGCTATGCGGCGACCCCATAGGCTCGCAACATCTGCGCACGTGGTGCGCGCCGCAATATATTTACACATTTTAGGAGCCAATAAGTTGCTTAAAATTGCATCGTTCCATCTAATTTAGAGCTAGGGTTAGGGTTAGGGTTAGGGTTCGTGTTAGGGTTAGGGTTCGTGTTAGGGTTAAGGTTAGGGTTAGGGTTAGGTTTCGTGTTAGGGTTAGGGTTAGGTTTAGGGTTCGGGCTAGGGTTAGGGTTAGGGGTTAGAGTTAGGGTTAGGGATGGGTTAGGTTTCGTGTTAGGGTTAGGGTTAGGGGTAGGGTTCGTGTTAGTGATAGGGTTAGGGTTAGGTTTAGGGGTTTGTAAAAAGTGTCAGTAAATTCTTGCGGCACTTCATAAAAGAGACCCATCTTGCTGCCGCTACGCGGCGACCCCATAGGCTCGCAACATCTGCGCACGTAGTGCACGCCGCAAAATATTTACACATTTTCGGAGCCAATAAGTTGCTTAAAATTGCATCGTTCCATCTAATTTAGAGCTAGGGTTAGGGTTAGGGTTAGGGTTCGTGTTAGGGTTCGTGTTAGGGTTAGGGTTCGTGTTAGGGTTAGGGTTAGGTTTAGGGTTCGGGATAGGGTTAGGGTTAGGGTTAGTGGTTTGTAAAAAGTGTCGGAAAATTCTTGCGGTGCTTCATAAAAGAGAACCATCTTGCTGCCGCTACACGGCGACCCCATAGGCTCGCAACATCTGCGCACGTAGTGCGCGCCGCAAAATATTTACACATTTTAGGAGCCAATAAGTTGCTTAAAATTGCATCGTTCCATCTAATTTAGAGCTAGGGTTAGGGTTAGGGTTAGGGTTCGTGTTAGGGTTAGGGTTCGTGTTAGGGATAGGGTTAGGGTTAGGGGTTTGTAAAAAGTGTCGGAAAATTCTTGCGGCGCTTCATAAAAGAGAGCCATCTTGCTGCCGCTACGCGGCGACCCCATAGGCTCGCAACATCTGCACACGTAGAGCGCGCCGCAAAATATTTACACATTTTAGGAGCCAATAAGTTGCTTAAAATTGCATCGTTCCATCTAATTTAGAGCTAGGGTTAGGGTTAGGGTTAGGGTTAGGGTCAGGGTTAGGGTTCGTGTTAGTGATAGGGTTAGGGTTAGGGTTAGGGGTTTGTAAAAAGTGTCGGAAAATTCTTGCGGTGCTTCATATAAGAGAGCCATCTTGCTGCCGCTACGCGGTGACCCCATCGGCTCGCAACATCTGCGCACACAGTGCGCGCAGCAATATATTTACACATTTTAGGATCCAATAAGTTGCTTAAAATTGCATCGTTCCATCTAATTTAGAGCTAGGGTTAGGGTTAGGGTTCGTGTTAGGGTTAGGGTTCGTGTTAGGGTTAAGGTTAGGGTTAGGGTTAGGTTTCGTGTTAGGGTTAGGTTTAGGTTTAGGGGTCGGGATAAGGTTAGGGTTAGGGTTAGGGGTTAGGGTTAGGGTTAGGGTTAGGTTTGGGTTAGGGGTAGGGTTCGTGTTAGGGATAGTGTTAGGGTTAGGGTTAGGGGTTTGTAAAAAGTGTCGGAAAATTCTTGCGGCGCTTCATAAAAGAGAGCCAAATTAGGGTTAGGTTTAGGGTTAGGGCTAGGGTTAGGTTTCGTGTTAGGGTTAGGTTGGGGTAGGGTTCGTGTTAGGGATAGGGTTAGGGTTAGGGTTCGTGTTAGTGTTAGGGTTAGGGCTAGGGTTAGGTTTCGTGTTAGGGTTAGGTTAGGGGTAGGGTTCGTGTTAGGGATAGGGTTAGGGTTAGGGTTCGGGGTTTGTAAAAAGTGTCGGAAAATTCTTGCGGCGCTTCATAAAAGAGAGCCATCTTGCTGCCGCTACACGGCGACCCCATAGGCTCGCAACATCTGCGTACACATTTTAAGAGCCAATAAGTTGCTTAAAATTGCATCGTTCCATCTAATTGAGAGCTAGGGTTAGGGTTAGGGTTAGGGTTAGGGTTCGTGTTAGGGATAGGGTTCGCGTTAGGGTTAGGGTTAGGTTTAGGGTTCGTGTTAGTGATAGGGTTAGGGTTAGGGTTAGGGTTAGTGGTTTGTAAAAAGTGTCGGAAAATTCTTGCGGTGCTTCATAAAAGAGAGCCATCTTGCTGCCGCTACGCGGCGACCCCATAGGCTCGCAACATCTGCGCACGTGGTGCGCGCCGCAATATATTTACACATTTTAGGAGCCAATAAGTTGCTTAAAATTGCATCGTTCCATCTAATTTAGAGCTAGGGTTAGGGTTAGGGTTAGGGTTCGTGTTAGGGTTAGGGTTCGTGTTAGGGTTAAGGTTAGGGTTAGGGTTAGGTTTCGTGTTAGGGTTAGGGTTAGGTTTAGGGTTCGGGCTAGGGTTAGGGTTAGGGGTTAGAGTTAGGGTTAGGGATGGGTTAGGTTTCGTGTTAGGGTTAGGGTTAGGGGTAGGGTTCGTGTTAGTGATAGGGTTAGGGTTAGGTTTAGGGGTTTGTAAAAAGTGTCAGAAAATTCTTGCGGCACTTCATAAAAGAGACCCATCTTGCTGCCGCTACGCGGCGACCCCATAGGCTCGCAACATCTGCGCACGTAGTGCACGCCGCAAAATATTTACACATTTTCGGAGCCAATAAGTTGCTTAAAATTGCATCGTTCCATCTAATTTAGAGCTAGGGTTAGGGTTAGGGTTAGGGTTCGTGTTAGGGTTCGTGTTAGGGTTAGGGTTCGTGTTAGGGTTAGGGTTAGGTTTAGGGTTCGGGATAGGGTTAGGGTTAGGGTTAGTGGTTTGTAAAAAGTGTCGGAAAATTCTTGCGGTGCTTCATAAAAGAGAACCATCTTGCTGCCGCTACACGGCGACCCCATAGGCTCGCAACATCTGCGCACGTGGTGCGCGCCGCAAAATATTTACACATTTTAGGAGCCAATAAGTTGCTTAAAATTGCATCGTTCCATCTAATTTAGAGCTAGGGTTAGGGTTGGGGTTAGGGTTCGTGTTAGGGTTAGGGTTCGTGTTAGGGATAGGGTTAGGGTTAGGGGTTTGTAAAAAGTGTCGGAAAATTCTTGCGGCGCTTCATAAAAGAGAGCCATCTTGCTGCCGCTACGCGGCGACCCCATAGGCTCGCAACATCTGCACACGTAGAGCGCGCCGCAAAATATTTACACATTTTAGGAGCCAATAAGTTGCTTAAAATTGCATCGTTCCATCTAATTTAGAGCTAGGGTTAGGGTTAGGGTTAGGGTTAGGGTCAGGGTTAGGGTTCGTGTTAGTGATAGGGTTAGGGTTAGGGTTAGGGGTTTGTAAAAAGTGTCGGAAAATTCTTGCGGTGCTTCATATAAGAGAGCCATCTTGCTGCCGCTACGCGGTGACCCCATCGGCTCGCAACATCTGCGCACACAGTGCGCGCAGCAATATATTTACACATTTTAGGATCCAATAAGTTGCTTAAAATTGCATCGTTCCATCTAATTTAGAGCTAGGGTTAGGGTTAGGGTTCGTGTTAGGGTTAGGGTTCGTGTTAGGGTTAAGGTTAGGGTTAGGGTTAGGTTTCGTGTTAGGGTTAGGTTTAGGTTTAGGGGTCGGGATAAGGTTAGGGTTAGGGTTAGGGGTTAGGGTTAGGGTTAGGGTTAGGTTTGGGTTAGGGGTAGGGTTCGTGTTAGGGATAGTGTTAGGGTTAGGGTTAGGGGTTTGTAAAAAGTGTCGGAAAATTCTTGCGGCGCTTCATAAAAGAGAGCCAAATTAGGGTTAGGTTTAGGGTTAGGGCTAGGGTTAGGTTTCGTGTTAGGGTTAGGTTGGGGTAGGGTTCGTGTTAGGGATAGGGTTAGGGTTAGGGTTCGTGTTAGTGTTAGGGTTAGGGCTAGGGTTAGGTTTCGTGTTAGGGTTAGGTTAGGGGTAGGGTTCGTGTTAGGGATAGGGTTAGGGTTAGGGTTCGGGGTTTGTAAAAAGTGTTGGAAAATTCTTGCGGCGCTTCATAAAAGTGAGTCATCTTGCTGCCGCTACGCGGCGACCCTATAGGCTCGCAACATCTGCGCACGTTGTGCGCCCCGCAAAATATTTACACATTTTAGGAGCCAATAAGTTGCTTAAAATTGCATCGTTCCATCTAATTTAGAGCTAGGGTTAGGGTTAGGGTTATGGTTCGTGTTAGGGTTAGGGTTCGTGTTAGGGTTAGGTTTAGTGTTAGGGTTAGGGTTAGGTTTAGGGTTCGGGATATGGTTAGGGTTAGGGGTTTGTAAAAAGTGTCGGAAAATTCTTGCGGCGCTTCATAAAAGAGAGCCATCTTGCTGCCGCTACGCGGCGACCCCAGAGGCTCGCAACATCTGCGCACATAGTGCGCGCCGCAAAATATTTACACATTATAGGAGCCAATAAGTTGCTTAAAATTGCATCGTTCCATCTAATTTAGAGCTAGGGTTAGGGTTCGTGTTAGGGTTAGGGTTCGTGTTAGGGTTAAGGTTAGGGTTAGGGTTAGGTTTCGTGTTAGGGTTAGGGTTAGGTTTAGGGTTCGGGATAGGGTTAGGGTTAGGGGTTAGAGTTAGGATTAGGGTTGGGTTAGGTTTCGTGTTAGTGTTTGGGTTAGGGGTAGGGTTTGTGTTAGGGATAGGGTTAGGGTTAGGGTTAGGGGTTTGTAAAAAGTGTCAGAAAATTCTTGCGGCACTTCATAATAGAGACCCATACTGCTGCCGCGACGCGGCGACCCCATAGGCTCGCAACGTCTGCGCACGTAGTGCGCGCCGCAAAATATTTACACATTTTAGGAGCCAATAAGTTGCTTAAAATTGCATCGTTCCATCTAATTTAGAGCTAGGGTTAGGGTTAGGGTTCGTGTTAGGGTTAGGGTTAGGGTTCGTGTTACGGATAGGGTTAGGGTTAGGGTTAGGGGTTTGTAAAAAGTGTCAGAAAATTCTTGCGGCGCTTCATAAAAGAGAGCCATCTTGCTGCCGCTACGCGGCGACCCCATAGGCTCGCAATATCTGCGCACGTAGTGCGCGCCGCAAAATATTTACACATTTTAGGAGCCAATAAGTTGCTTAAAATTGCATCGTTCCATCTAATTTAGAGCTAGGGTTCGGGTTAGGGTTAGGGTTAGGGTTCGTGTTAGGGTTAGGGTTAGGGTTAGGGTTAGGTTTAGGGTTCGGGATAGGGTTAGGGTTAGGGGTTAGAGTTAGGATTAGGGTTGGGTTAGGTTTCGTGTTAGTGTTAGGGTTAGGGGTAGGGTTCGTGTTAGGGATAGGGTTAGGGTTAGGGTTAGGGGTTTGTAAAAAGTGTCAGAAAATTCTTGCGGCACTTCATAAAAGAGACCCATCTTGCTGCCGCGACGCGGCGACCCCATAGGCTCGCAACGTCTGCGCACGTAGTGCGCGCCGCAAAATATTTACACATTTTAGGAGCCAATAAGTTGCTTAAAATTGCATCGTTCCATCTAATTTAGAGCTAGGGTTAGGGTTAGGGTTAGGGTTCGTGTTAGGGTTAGGGTTAGGGTTAGGGTTAGGGTCAGGGTTAGGGTTCGTGTTAGTGATAGGGTTAGGGTTAGGGTTAGGGGTTTGTAAAAAGTGTCGGAAAATTCTTGCGGCGCTTCATAAAAGAGAGCCATCTTGCTGCCGCTACGCGGCAACCCCATAGGCACGCAACATCTGCGCACGTTGTGCGCGCCGCAAAATATTTACACATTTTTGGAGCCAATAAGTTGCTTAAAATTGCATCGTTCTATCTAATTTAGAGCTAGGGTTACGGTTAGGGTTAGGGTTAGGGTTCGTGTTAGGGTTAGGGTTCGTGTTAGTGTTAGGTTTAGGGTTAGGGTTAGGTTTCGTGTTAGGGTTAGGGTTAGGGGTAGGGTTCGTGTTAGGGATCGGGTTAGGGTTAGGGTTAGGGGTTTGTAAAAAGTGTCGGAAAATTCTTGCGGCGCTTCATAAAAGAGAGCCATCTTGCTGCCACTACGCGGTGACCCCATAGGCTCTCAACATCTGCGCACGTGGTGCGCGCCGCAATATATTTACACATTTTAGCAGCCAATAAGTTGCTTAAAATTGCATCGTTCCATCTAATTTAGAGCTAGGGTTAGGGTTAGGGTTCGTGTTAGGGTTAAGGTTAGGGTTAGGGTTAGGTTTCGTGTTAGGGTTAGGGTTAGGTTTAGGGTTCGGGATAGGGTTAGGGTTAGGGGTTAGAGTTAGGGTTAGGGATGGGTTAGGTTTCGTGTTAGGGTTAGGGTTAGGGGTAGGGTTCGTGTTAGTGATAGGGTTAGGGTTAGGGGTTTGTAAAAAGTGTCAGAAAATTCTTGCGGCACTTCATAAAAGAGATCCATCTTGCTGCCGCTACGCGGCGACCCCATAGGCTCGCAACATCTGCGCACGTAGTGCACGCCGCAAAATATTTACACATTTTCGGAGCCAATAAGTTGCTTAAAATTGCATCGTTGCATCTAACTTAGAGTTGGGTTTAGGGTTAGGGGTTTGTAAAAAGTGTCGGAAAATTCTTGCGGCGCTTCATAAAAGAGAGCCATCTTGCTGCCGCTACACGGCGACCCCATAGGCTCGCAACATCTGCGTACACATTTTAAGAGCCAATAAGTTGCTTAAAATTGCATCGTTCCATCTAATTGAGAGCTAGGGTTAGGGTTAGGGTTAGGGTTAGGGTTCGTGTTAGGGTTAGGGTTCGTGTTAGGGTTAGGGTTAGGTTTAGGGTTCGGGCTAGGGTTAGGGTTAGGGGTTAGAGTTAGGGTTAGGGATGGGTTAGGTTTCGTGTTAGGGTTAGGGTTAGGGGTAGGGTTCGTGTTAGTGATAGGGTGAGGGTTAGGTTTAGGGGTTTGTAAAAAGTGTCAGAAAATTCTTGCGGCACTTCATAAAAGAGACCCATCTTGCTGCCGCTACGCGGCGACCCCATAGGCTCGCAACATCTGCGCACGTAGTGCACGCCGCAAAATATTTACACATTTTCGGAGCCAATAAGTTGCTTAAAATTGCATCGTTCCATCTAATTTAGAGCTAGGGTTAGGGTTAGGGTTAGGGTTCGTGTTAGGGTTCGTGTTAGGGTTAGGGTTCGTGTTAGGGTTAGGGTTAGGTTTAGGGTTCGGGATAGGGTTAGGGTTAGGGTTAGTGGTTTGTAAAAAGTGTCGGAAAATTCTTGCGGTGCTTCATAAAAGAGAACCATCTTGCTGCCGCTACACGGCGACCCCATAGGCTCGCAACATCTGCGCACGTAGTGCGCGCCGCAAAATATTTACACATTTTAGGAGCCAATAAGTTGCTTAAAATTGCATCGTTCCATCTAATTTAGAGCTAGGGTTAGGGTTAGGGTTAGGGTTCGTGTTAGGGTTAGTGTTCGTGTTAGGGATAGGGTTAGGGTTAGGGGTTTGTAAAAAGTGTCGGAAAATTCTTGCGGCGCTTCATAAAAGAGAGCCATCTTGCTGCCGCTACGCGGCGACCCCATAGGCTCGCAACATCTGCACACGTAGAGCGCGCCGCAAAATATTTACACATTTTAGGAGCCAATAAGTTGCTTAAAATTGCATCGTTCCATCTAATTTAGAGCTAGGGTTAGGGTTAGGGTTAGGGTTAGGGTCAGGGTTAGGGTTCGTGTTAGTGATAGGGTTAGGGTTAGGGTTAGGGGTTTGTAAAAAGTGTCGGAAAATTCTTGCGGTGCTTCATATAAGAGAGCCATCTTGCTGCCGCTACGCGGTGACCCCATCGGCTCGCAACATCTGCGCACACAGTGCGCGCAGCAATATATTTACACATTTTAGGATCCAATAAGTTGCTTAAAATTGCATCGTTCCATCTAATTTAGAGCTAGGGTTAGGGTTAGGGTTCGTGTTAGGGTTAGGGTTCGTGTTAGGGTTAAGGTTAGGGTTAGGGTTAGGTTTCGTGTTAGGGTTAGGTTTAGGTTTAGGGGTCGGGATAAGGTTAGGGTTAGGGTTAGGGGTTAGGGTTAGGGTTAGGGTTAGGTTTGGGTTAGGGGTAGGGTTCGTGTTAGGGATAGTGTTAGGGTTAGGGTTAGGGGTTTGTAAAAAGTGTCGGAAAATTCTTGCGGCGCTTCATAAAAGAGAGCCAAATTAGGGTTAGGTTTAGGGTTAGGGCTAGGGTTAGGTTTCGTGTTAGGGTTAGGTTGGGGTAGGGTTCGTGTTAGGGATAGGGTTAGGGTTAGGGTTCGTGTTAGTGTTAGGGTTAGGGCTAGGGTTAGGTTTCGTGTTAGGGTTAGGTTAGGGGTAGGGTTCGTGTTAGGGATAGGGTTAGGGTTAGGGTTCGGGGTTTGTAAAAAGTGTTGGAAAATTCTTGCGGCGCTTCATAAAAGTGAGCCATCTTGCTGCCGCTACGCGGCGACCCTATAGGCTTGCAACATCTGCGCACGTTGTGCGCCCCGCAAAATATTTACACATTTTAGGAGCCAATAAGTTGCTTAAAATTGCATCGTTCCATCTAATTTAGAGCTAGGGTTAGGGTTAGGGTTATGGTTCGTGTTAGGGTTAGGGTTCGTGTTAGGGTTAGGTTTAGTGTTAGGGTTAGGGTTAGGTTTAGGGTTCGGGATATGGTTAGGGTTAGGGGTTTGTAAAAAGTGTCGGAAAATTCTTGCGGCGCTTCATAAAAGAGAGCCATCTTGCTGCCGCTACGCGGCGACCCCAGAGGCTCGCAACATCTGCGCACGTAGTGCGCGCCGCAAAATATTTACACATTATAGGAGCCAATAAGTTGCTTAAAATTGCATCGTTCCATCTAATTTAGAGCTAGGGTTAGGGTTCGTGTTAGGGTTAGGGTTCGTGTTAGGGTTAAGGTTAGGGTTAGGGTTAGGTTTCGTGTTAGGGTTAGGGTTAGGTTTAGGGTTCGGGATAGGGTTAGGGTTAGGGGTTAGAGTTAGGATTAGGGTTGGGTTAGGTTTCGTGTTAGTGTTTGGGTTAGGGGTAGGGTTTGTGTTAGGGATAGGGTTAGGGTTAGGGTTAGGGGTTTGTAAAAAGTGTCAGAAAATTCTTGCGGCACTTCATAAAAGAGACCCATCTTGCTGCCGCGACGCGGCGACCCCATAGGCTCGCAACGTCTGCGCACGTAGTGCGCGCCGCAAAATATTTACACATTTTAGGAGCCAATAAGTTGCTTAAAATTGCATCGTTCCATCTAATTTAGAGCTAGGGTTAGGGTTAGGGTTCGTGTTAGGGTTAGGGTTAGGGTTCGTGTTACGGATAGGGTTAGGGTTAGGGTTAGGGGTTTGTAAAAAGTGTCAGAAAATTCTTGCGGCGCTTCATAAAAGAGAGCCATCTTGCTGCCGCTACGCGGCGACCCCATAGGCTCGCAATATCTGCGCACGTAGTGCGCGCCGCAAAATATTTACACATTTTAGGAGCCAATAAGTTGCTTAAAATTGCATCGTTCCATCTAATTT